>NC_066509.1:19407324-19679824 GCF_024679095.1 Eriocheir sinensis
AGGTATATTAATCAGTAAATGGAGAAAATGCAACATACAGGTCAGGCAGCAATTACTGAGCAGAGTTGGTTATATGTTTTTAGGGAGAAAAATGGCTGTGAAGTGGTGATGTCTTGATCACCAGAGATGAAAAAAAGACTTACAAGAGAAAAACAAATAATACAAGATAACTCCTTTAAGAGAGAGAGAGAGAGAGAGAGAGAGAGAGAGAGAGAGAGAGAGAGAGAGAGAGAGAGAGAGAGAGAGAGAGAGAGAGATTAAAAATTGGGTTGGATGACAATGATAATGAGAATGTGAGAGAGGTAAAGAGAATGATAATGAGAGAGAGAGAGAGAGAGAGAGAGAGAGAGAGAGAGAGAGAGAGAGAGAGAGAGAGAGAGAGAGAGAGAGAGAATGAGAGAGAGATAATAAGAATAAGAGAATAATAAGAATGAAAGAGAATGACAATGAGAGAATGAGGGAGACTAGTTATGAGAGGTAATGAGAATGAGAGAATGTGAGAGAAAGAATGAAAGAGGAAGATGTGTGTGTGTGTGTGTGAGAGAGAGAGAGAGAGAGAGAGAGAGAGAGAGAGAGAGAGAGAGAGAGAGAGAGAGAGAGAGAGAGAGAGAGAGAGAGAATGAGGGGGAATGAGAATGAGAATGAGAGAGAGGTAATGAGAATGAGAGAGAGGTAATGAGAATGATAATGAGAGAGAGAGAATGAGAATGAGAAAAAATGGGAATGAGAAAGAGAATGAGAAAGAGAGAGATAATGAGAATTAGATAATAAGAATGAGAGAGAATGAGAATGAGAGAATAAGATTGAGAGAATGAGAATTAACGTTGTCAGGCAAATGCGTGCCTGTGGGTTGAATCGACTCGGTAACTTGCCCAGGTTTACACTCTTATATTACCTGTTTTCAAAAAAAAAAACTATGTACTTGTTCATTGTACTTCTGATAGTACCCAAAGACCTCTACATTCCAGTAATGTGACCTGTTTGTGTGTAAAAGCCATGGGAGATGAATTACAGATGATTTCCTTGAAATTCTCCCAATTCTTTTGTGTCGCTCCTTTTCAAGCTCATTTTTTTCGCCTCCTATATAATGTTTCACTACAAATATAATTTTGTCTTACCGATGAAACGTTATGCTGCTATCCCCGCCTCTGTGGGCGCAACCAAAGGCAGAGCAAGCCGGCATGAAGGCAAGATGTTGGGGTGTGTGGGTGTCGCGCGTCCGGCCAGCCGGGCAGTGTATTTCCAATCTGCCTATTCAAAAGTTTACCCCGCTCTCACAGGCCCGAGGCTCCTCCCCCACGCGTGACGTCATGAGTGACGTCATGAACTTCGCCAATCACGGTGCTTCTACAATCTCTCTCTCTCTCTCTCTCCACTCCCTGCCCTCACTCAGAGAGGTCAAACCGCCCTGCTCTCCTGAGAAGCGAGTGTGTTGTTGTGTGTTTTTGCGTGTGATTTGGCTTTGTTCTCGAGTGTTTCTGTGTGGATTTCAGAGTGTTTCGAGTGTGTTGTTGTGTTTCCGAGTGTTTTCGGGTTTGATTTGGCTGTTTTCCCGAGTGTTTCTTCGTGTTTTTCGAGTGTGATGTTGTGTTTCCGTGTGTTTCCGCGTGTGGTTTGGCTGTTTTTCCGAGTGTTTCTGTGTGGGTTTCAGAGTGTTTCGAGTGTGTTGTTGTGTTCCCGAGTGTTTTCGCGTGTGATTAGGCTGTGTTTCCGCTTGGGTTTCGAGTTTGTTGTTGTTTTTCCGGTGTTTTTGCGAGTGATTTGAGGGTGCTGAACCTTGTGCTTATGCGTGAGGTTTTTTTTTTCCCCCACAACAAAGGAGGCTGATGAGACGAAGAGCCTTAGCCTCCACTCTGTCCAGAAGAGCTGTGTGGGTGGAGCCCCCCCACACGTGAGATACATACTCCATACGAGGGCGGACAAGGCCCCTGTATTTGGATAGCAACTGCGCAGGGGAGAAGAACTGGCGGAGACGATACAGAACGCCCAATCTCGAGGAAGCTGATTTAGCGAGAGAGGAGATATGAAATTTCCAGTTGAGATTTTGAGTTAAGGATAGAGCGAGGATGTTTAGTGTTCAAGAAGGTGACAGCTGAGTGTTGTTGAAGAATAGGGGATAGGTGTTTGGAAGATTGTGTCGAGTTGATAGGTGGAGAATTGTGTTTTGAGGCATTGAAGGACACAAGGCTCCTTCTGCCCCAATCGGAAATGATCTGAGGTTGTTCTGCAGCCTCCAGTCTGGAGTTGTGTACTTCCTGTTTTGATGGTCTTCTATTGAAAGAAGTTGAATAATGCAGAGTGGAGTCGGCGTACGAGTGGACAGGACAGTTTGTTATGGAAAGAAGATCATTGATGAATAACAGGAAGAGAGTGGGTGATAGGACAGACCCCTGTGGAACGCCACTATTGATATGTTTAGGACTTTAGGGGAAGAGCAGTGACCGGCTACCACCGCAGAGATAGAACGGCCGGAAAGGAAACTGGAGATAAAGGAACAGAGAGAGGGATAAAATCCGAAAGAGGGCAGTTTAGAAATTAAAGACTGGTGCCAGACTCTATTGAAGGCTTTCGATATGTCTAGCGCAACAGAGAAAGTTTCACCGAAACTGCTAAGAGAGGATGACCAAGAGTCAGTTAAGAGAACAAGAAGATCGCCAGTAGAACGCCCCTTGCGGAATCCATACTGGCGATCAGATAGAAGATTAGAAGTGGAAAGGTGTTTTTGAATCTTCTGATTAAGGATTGATTCAACAGCTTTAAATAGACATGAAAGTAAAGCTATTGGGCGGTAGTTTGAGGGATTGGAGCGGTCACCCTTCTTAGGCACAGGCTGCACAAAGGCATACTTCAAGCAGGAAGGAAAGATAGATGTTGATAGGCAGAGACGAAAGAGTTTGACCAGGCAGGGTGTCAGCACAGAAGCACAGTTTTTAAGGACAATAGGAGGCACTCCATCAGGTCCATAAGCCTTCTGAGAGTTGAGGCCAGAGAGGGCATAGAAAACATCATTAGGAAGAATCTTAATAACAGTCATAAAGGAGTCAGAGGGGGGATGAGTAGGAGGAATATGCCCAGAATCGTCCAAGGTGGAGTTCTTACAGAAAGTTTGAGCGAAGAGTTCAGCCTTAGAGACAGATGAGACGGCAGTGCTGCCGTCAGGGTTAAGGAGAGGAGGGAAAGAGGAAGAAGTGAAATTGGAAGAGAAATTTTTGGCTAGATGCCAAAAGTCACGGGAAGAATTAGAAGAAGCAAGGTGTTGACATTTTCTATTTATAAAAGAAGGTTTGGTAAGTCAGATAATAGATTTGGCACGATTCCGGGCTGAAATGTATAGATCAAAGTTAGTGGGAGTTCGAAGGCTCTGGAACCCTTTGTGAGCTGCCTCTCTATCTTTAATAGCACGAGAACAAGCGTTATTAAACCAAGGCTTTTTAGCATGAGGAGTAGAGAAAGTACGTGGAATGTATGCCTCCATTCCAGAGACAATCACCTCTGTGATGCGCAGAGAACACACAGAGGGGTCCCTCTCCTGGAAGCAGTAATCATTCCACGGGAAATCGGAAAAGTACATCCTCAGGTCGTGCCACCGAGCTGAAGCAAAATGGCAGAAGCATCGCCTCCTCGGTGGGTCCAGAGGATGTACAGGAGCGATAGGACAGGATACAGAAATAAGGTTATGATCGGAGGAGCCCAACGGAGAGAACAGTTTGACAGAGTAAGCAGAAGGATTAGAGGTAAGGAAGAGGTCTAGAATGTTGAGCCTGTCTCCAAGACGGTCGGGAATACGAGTAGGGTGCTGAACCAACTGCTCTAGGTCGTTGAGGAGAGCAAAGTTGTAGGCTTGTTCACCAGGCTGGTCAGTGAAAGAGGATGGAAGCCAAAGCTGGTGGTGCACATTGAAATCTCCCAAGATGGAGATTTCAGCAAAGGGAGAGTGGGTCAAGATGCGCTCCACTTTAGAGTTCAAATAGTCAAAGAGTTTTACATAGTTAGTAGAGTTAGGTGAGAGATAAACAGCACAGATGTATTTAGTAATAGAATGACAATGAAGTCTTAGCCAGGTGGTGGAAATTTCAGAAGAGTCAAGGTTGTGGGCACGAGAGCAAGTGATGTCGTTGCGCACGTAGGCGCAACATCCAGCTTTGGATTGGAGTTTAGGATAGAGATAGTAGGAGGGAACAGAGTAGAGGTTGCTGTCAGTAGCCTCAGAAACCTGTGTTTCGGTGAGGAAGAGAAGGTAAGGTATAGAAGAGGAGAGATGGTGTTCCACAGAATGAAAATTAGAACGGAGACCGCGAATGTTGCAGAAATCGATAAGGAGGAGGTTCGAGGAGTTATCAGGACACCTCTCAAATCGGCAGCCAGAAGGGGAGTCCTCCCTGGGGGAATTTATGGTCCCCCCCAGGCGGGGACTCCGAGGCAGTTATTATTTTCGCCATGTTGAATTTTGAATTTTGGGAAAAGGTGTGTGTGTTTTGTGAATGTAGTATGGTGTAGAAAGAGAGAGGAACTTTTTTTTTTTTTTACGTTGTTGCCTATTGCGCCGGTAGGCATCTTCCCGGTGGGGCCTGATGGTCGGCCCAAGGCTTCTTCCAGGTGGGGCCTGATGGTCGGCCCAGCCCGTTCTGGCGCAGGCGAGTGTTTATAGTGGCGCCATCTTGCATTGGCTCATGCTTGCCCCCGGAACTCGTTCTTGATTCGCTTGGACGGCTTCCTCTAGAGTCCGGGTTGATGGGTGGTCTTCAGGACAGCATGTGGGTAGTTTTAAGCCACTCGGCGGTGACTGCAAAATCCGAGTGGTAGCGTGAGGATTCGAACCCGCGTCGTCCATCACGCGGCGAATGTGGGTCCAGTACGCTATCACTTCGGCCACCGCCTACCCTATCTGTCTTTAGAGAGCATGCTGAACTGCTTTCTGGTGTTGATGAGACAAAAGGGAAACGGTTAGTGAGGACATGGGAAGGTTACTAAGTGTTTCTCGTGTGTTTCGATTATGTTGTGTTACCGAGTAATTGCGCGTGTGATCTGGGTGTTTGTACGTGAGTCTCTGAGTATTCCTCGTGTGTTTCTCGCGTGTTGTTTACGAGTGTCTTGCGTTGTGCATGCCGACACCTCCCCCTTTGAATTCCTCTGAGAATTCAATCTGTTCCTCCTCACTACACTCTCTTTAAATCCCCTAGAGGATTAATCCTTCCTACATCCCCCTTTTCCCTCACCTCACCTCACATATTGACCTGACCCCCCCTCGCTCACCTCACCTCACATCCTTTTTACCCTCCCTTCACCCACCTCACCTCACCTCTTTCCTAATCCTCCTCTCAATCATCTCACCTCCTTTCGTAATCCCCCTCTTTACTCACCTCACCTCCTTTCGTAATCCCCCTCTTCACTCACCTCACCTCACATATTGACCTGACCCCCACCCAGCTTACCTCACCTCACATCCTTTTTACCCTCACCTTCACCCACTTCACCTCTCCTCTTTCCTAACCCTCCTCTCAATCACCTCACCTCCTTTCATAATCCCCCTCTTCACTCACCTCACTCACCTTTCTTAATCCCCCTCTTCACTCACCTCACCTCCCTTCCTACTCCTCCTCTCACTCACCTTACCTCCTTCCCTAAACCCCCTCTCACTCACCTCACTCCTTTCCTAATCCCCCTATTTTCATCTCTTTCATTTCAGGCAATCATTAATCACTTTCAGCTAAGATGGCGCCTAAGAAGTGCAGTACTTGTAACGGTAGCTTCCCAGCTCACTTTTTTACAGGGCGTTCTGTTGTCTGTCGACTGTGTCTCACCAGGCAGCATCTCGAGACAAGACTGCAGGAGCATGAAGAGAAGATGGAAGCAGGTCAGAATAAAATAATAGAGCTTTCTCGCACTGTTGCCTCCTTGCAGGAATTCATCCAGGCTAACGTTGCCGTGGTGCCAAACCCTTCTCCAACCGCCCCCTTGCCCTCAGAGGTACCGTCGACACCAGCGGACAACACAACGCAGCTGGAGGGTGGTAGTGGCACGGCCCATGATGGCTTCACCGTCGTGAATGGAGGAGCCAAACCAGTCAGACAAGCAATTTATCCTGTTCATTGCTTCAACAGGTTTGCCATTCTGGAGGAGGAGGATGAGCAGGAGAGCACCTTCCTGGTGGGTGACTCCATGATTCGCCAGCAGGTCGTTGAGTTCTGCGGCAGAGTTCCTCGTCGAAGACGGAACTATTGCAATCCTGGTGCTGGGATCGACGATATAACTGCTGCTCTTGAAGAGATCTCCCCACAGGCTACTAATGATTCACTGTTTGTTATTCACACAGGTACAAACGACGTCAGCACGACCCGGTCTGAGGAACTCCTGGACAAGTAACGTAGGCTCATCCAGCACTATAAGTCTAAATACCCTAACATTTTGATTTCAAGAGTTCTACCACGGACTTGGGCGGAGAGCGACTTTTTCAGTAAGGCTTTCCTCCTAAACAACCGCTTACAGACTCTTTGTAGGGAGCTTGACGTGGAGTTCTTCAACGCCTGGGACAATTTATATGGACAAAGTGAGCTCTTCCACAGGGACGGATTGCACCTGTCTCCCATCGGGGCAGCCAGATTCGGAAGGCTCCTCAACGACGCAGTAGGTGACATCCGAGCAAAAAACGAGTCTCAGCCACGTCCCTCCACCCCGCCTGTGCAAACAGACGCCGTGCATCGCAACAAACCCGTAACCGTGATCCCGCAAGTACCACCACCTCTGTAACCAAGCCTCTAGATAACTTAAAAATCCTTAGTTTCAATGCGCGTAGCCTAAAAAACAAATTTGATGAACTGAGATGTCTTGCTCTAACAGAAAATTTTGACATAATTGCTATAACCGAAACATTTATCGACACCACAAATATTGATTTCAGTTCCGAATACAACATAGATGGCTACAGACTCTTCAACAAAGATCGTGTAAACCGAAGAGGCGGTGGCGTCGCCCTTTTTGTCAAAAGCTATTTGCAACCCACTGACAAAACTCCAAGAAACAGTAACGCTGAACATTTGTGCGTACGAGTAAACATTGCAAAAGTCAATTTAAATATATCTGTCACTTACAGACCTCCCGGGAAATCACTCGATGACGACCTTGGAATGTACAACGTCTTAAGGCAGTAACTTAATAACAACGACTCACTGATATTAAGAGACTTTAACCTCCCTCATATCGACTGGGCGACCCTGGAGAGCAGCTTCCTGGTGGGTGACTCCATGATTGGCCAGCAGGTCGTTGAGTTCTGCGGCAGAGTTCCTCGTCGAAGACGGAACTATTGGTATCCTGGTGCTGGGATCGACGATATAACTGCTGCTCTTGAGGAGATCTCCCCCCAGGCTACTTATGATTCACTGTTTGTTATTCACACAGGTACGAACGACGTCACCACGATCCGGTCTGAGGAACTCCTGGACAAGTACTGTAGGCTCATCCAGCAGTATAAGTCTAAATCCCCTAACATTTTGATTTCAGGAGTTCTACCACGGACGTGGGCGGAGAGCGACTTCTTCAAAAAGGTCTTCAGCCTAAACAACCGCTAACAGACTCTTTGCAGAGAGCTTGACGTGGACTTCTTCAAAGCCTGGGACAATTTATATGGACAAAGTGAGCTCTTCCACAGGAACGGAATACACCTGTCTCCCATCGGGGCAGCCAGATCCGGAACGCTCCTCAACGACGCAGTACGTGACACCCGATCAAAAAAAGACGGTCAGCCACGTCCCTCTACCCCGCCCGTGTAAATAGACGCCATGCATCGCAGCAAACCCGTAACCGTGATCCCGCAAGTATCACCACCTATTACCAATCCTTTACATAAATTAAAAATCCTTAGTTTCAATGCGCGTAGCCTAAGAAACAAATTCCATGAACAGAGATGTCTTGCTCTAACAGAAAATTTTGACATAATTGCTATAACCGAAACATTTATCGACACCACAAATATTGATTTCAGTTCCGAATACAACATAAATGGCTACAGACTCTTCAACAAAGATCGTGTCAACTGTAGAGCCGGTGGCGTCGCCCTTTTTATCAAAAGCTATTTGCAACCCACTGACAAAACACCAAGAGATAGTAACGTTGAACATTTGTGCGTGCGAGTAAACATTGCAAAATTCAATTTGAATATATCTGTCACCTACAGGCCTCCAGGGCAATCACTCGATGACGACCTTGAAATGTACAGCGTTTTAAGGCAGTCACTTAATAACAACGACTCACTGATATTAAGAGACTTTAACCTCCTCCATATCGGCTGGGCGACGGTGTCAGGTACAGAAGGCGAGTCACATAGAATGATCGAATTTCTAGAAGAAAATTATCTAAGCCAAATGGTTTCTGAACCAACTCGAAAAAATAACATACTCGACCTTGTTATAACGACCCAAGATAACCTAGTCAGTAATTTTACGGTAGGAGAACACCTCGGTTCTTGCGATCATAAATTAGTGCGCGTCGACATTAGAGCTCAAACATCAGTGACCGAAAATAAAGTCAAGGAGCCCAATTTCAAAAAAGCTAACTTCATAGAAATCCGACAAAAACAAACAGAAATACATCTATCAGATGACGGCAATGTAGAGAAAGCCTGGCTAAGCTTTAAAAATCAAAATAACACTAATAAAAGCCTACCTTGGTTTAATAGCGAAATTAAAAACTCAGTCAAGGAGAGAAAATTCTCTTACAGGTTAAAGAAAGAACAAAGCACGCCCGAAAACATTAGACTTTATAATGATGCCAGGCGACGAGTAAAAAGATTAGTATGTCAGGCAAAGCGTAGATATGAAGAAAATATTGCAGCCAACTGTAAAAATAATCCGAAATCTTTCTTCAGTTACATAAACAACAGAAAGGCGATCAGAAGTGGAATTGGACCTTTAACAAACAGAGACGGTGCACTAGTGACTGACAGCCAACACATTGCAAACCTCTTAAACAATTACTTTTCCTCGGTTTTTAATACTAACAGTTTTCCTCCCACTACCACCAACACCAGTACTAATGTAAATCTCGAGCATGCATTGCCTAATTTTGAAATAACAACCGATGAAGTCCTTAAAGCTCTCCATTCACTTAAAACAAATAAAAGTCCCGGACCCGATAAAGTATATCCTATACAGCTTAAAGAAACAATAAGCGAAATACTCTCCTCCCTCACTACCGTATTCAATATGTCCTTGCGACAAGGCATCGACCCTTTGGATTGGAAAAGGGCTAACGTGATACCGATTTATAAGATAAGAGACAAAAAAAAAACCTGATAACTACCGACCCATTAGTCTAACTTCAATTGTAGGTAAGCTACTTGAGGGCATAATTAGAGACAAAATTGTGAGTTACCTCGAAAGCCACTCATTAATTGGGTATTCACAACATGGCTTCCGTAACAAAAGATCCTGCCTATCAAACCTATTGACCTTTTATAACGACCTCTTCTCAGTTTATGACGTAACCAAATCATTGGACGTAGTCTATCTTGATTTCCAGAAAGTGTTTAATAAAGTCCCACGTCATAAATTACTTTATAAATTAAAGCAAATAGGTATTGACGGTCAAGAAAACCAATGGATCGCGAACTGGTTGAGCAACAGACAACAAAGAGTGGTGATTGACGGATTTAACTCAGAGTGGGCGCCGGTCACTAGTGGCGTCCCTCACGGCTCGGTTTTGGCCCAGTGCTCTTCATTATTTACATCAACGATGTGGATGTTGGACTCAATAATCGCATTAGTAAATTTGCAGACGACACAAAGATTAGTAACTCGATTCTCACTGACGATGACAGGCAAAGCCTCCAAGAGGATTTGCACAAAATTTCAGCTTGGTCGGATAGATGGGAGATGCCCTTTAACGTAGACAAGTGCCAGGTCCTTCAAGTTGGAACAAGAAATAAGAAGTTCGAATACGAAATGCGAGGCGTTAAACTCACAAGCTTTTAATGCGTTAGGGACCTGCGGTTCAAAATCGCGTCAAACCTCAAATTCTCACAGCAATGCAACGATGCAGCAAATAAAGCGAACAGAATGTTGGGCTTCATTAAAAAAAAATTTTTTATTCACGAATAAAGATTTAATACTTCTGCTCAACAATAGTTTAGTCATACTCCTCTTGGAATATGTGGTACAGTTTTGGTCTCCTCACCATGCAAAGGGCATTGCTAAATTAGGTGTTCAGCGTCAGGCAACAAAAATGATCCCTTTCTTGCGCAACAAATCCTACGAAGAAAAGTTTTTCACCCTTAACATGTTATCTCTTGAGAAACGTCGCCTCCGAGGAAAACTGATCGAATGTATCAAAATAGTTAATGGTTTCACGAATGTAGACACAACAAAATTGTTTATGATCGATGGCATAAAACTCAAGTGTAGACAAGTAAATTTAGACTGCACCAATTTTTTCTTCACCAATGTTGTAGTGCGAGAATGGAATAAGCTCCCACCGTCAGTGGTCCAGTGTAACACGATTGAATCTTTTAAAAACAAGGTCGAGCGTCACTTCCTTGAACTTAATATTAACTAAAGTAGAAAAACAACGTTTTGGAGCCATCTGATTAGTGTAGATTCACTTAGGTTTAAGGACAGACCACCTAGTCTGGACCATGGGGTCAGTGTGGTCTGATTTTCTATGTAAAGCTATGTAAATCTCTCTCTCTCTCTCAACAGATCTTGTTTGTCGAATCTATTAACGTTCTTTAACGAGCTTTTTCCAGTCTATGATGTCTCTAAATCACTTGATATTATTTATTTGGACATCCAGAAGGTGTTTGATAAAGTTCCACACCAAAAGTTGCTTCATAAAATGAAGGAAATAGGTATCGGGGGTAAGATTCACGAATGGATCAAGCACTGGCTAAGCAATAGAAAGCATAGTTATAATAAATGGAGTGAGCTCTGAGTGGATGCCAGTCACTAGTGGCGTCCCCCAAGGCTATGTCTTGGGACCCGTTCTCTTCCTCATTTACATCAACGACATTGACCTTGGTCACAATAATTTCATTGGTAAATTTGCGGACGACACGAAAATCGGCAGTGCGGTACTTACGGAATGTGACAGGCGGAGCCTACAAGAAGATTTGCGTAAAATATCAGATTGGTCAGTAAAATGGGAAATGCCTTTTACTCTAAACAAGTGCAAGATTCTGCAGGTTGGATCTAAAAATATAAAGAAGGACTATGAAATGTGCGGCGTGAAAGTTAAAGGCATTCAATCGGTCAAAAATCTTGGCATCACAGTCGCGTCTAACCTCAAGTTTTCCCAGCAGTGCAACGAGTCCGTTAAAAAATCAAACAGGATGATCGGTTTAATTAAAATAAATTTTTCATTCAAGAATATAGATGTTATACTACTTTTGTATAATAGTTTCGTGAGACCTCATTTGGAGTATGCTTTGCAGTTTTGGTCTCCCCACCATGCGACAGACATTACTAAATTAGAAGGTGTTCAGCGTAGAAAAAAACAAACTGATTCCTTCATTACGAAACAAACCCTACGAGGAAAGGCTGCCACATCTAAACCTGTTTTCTCTTAAAAACACCGTCTCAGAGGAAAACTGATCGAGTGCTTTAAAATACTTAACGGTTTTACCAACGTGGATCCGACAAAGCTGTTTATGATGGATGATTCGACGCGAACGAGAAATAATGGCGCTAAAATCAAATGTAGACAAGTTCATTCAGATTGCTCAAAAAATATTCTTCACTAATGCTGTCGTTCGAGATTGGAACAGATTACCACCATCAGTGGTATAGTGTAACTGGATTGCATCGTTTAACAATATTTTTTACCGCTATCTCTTCCATCTCACTGTTCACTAGGTCAGTTTCAACGCCATGGTGGCCGCATAACAACTGTCACGTAGGTTTAGGACAGACCACCTAGTTTGGGCCTTAGGGCCTGTGTGGTCTGGTTATCTATGTAATTATATGTAATTCTCTCTCTCATGGGGCCATCATGGGTAACGCCCATGATGGCTTCACCGTCGTGAATGGAGGAGCCAAACCAGCCAGACAAGCGATTTATCCTGTTCGTTGCTTCAACAGGATTGCCATTCTGGAGGAGGAGGATGAGCAGGAGAGCACCTTCCTGGTGGGTGACTCCATGATTCCCCAGCAGGTCGTTGAGTTCTGCGGCAGAGTTCCTCGTCGAAGACGGAACTATTGCTATCCTGGTGCTGGGATCTACGATATAACTGCTGCTCTTGAAGGGATCTCCCCACAGGCTACTAATGATTCACTGTTTGTTATTCACACAGGTACAAACGACGTCACCACGACCCGGTCTAAGGAACTCCTGGACAAGTAACGTAGGCTCATCCAGCACTATAAGTCTAAATCCCCTAACATTTTGATTTCAAGAGTTCTACCACGGACTTGGGCGGAGAGCGACTTTTTCAGTAAGGCTTTCAGCCTAAACAACCGCTTACAGACTCTTTGTAGGGAGCTTGACGTGGAGTTCTTCAACGCCTGGGACAATTTATATGGACAAAGTGAGCTCTTCCACAAGGACGGATTGAACCTGTCTCCCATCGGGGCAGCCAGATTCGGAAGGCTCCTCAACGACGCAGTAGGTGACATCCGATCAAAAAACGAGTCTCAGCCACGTCCCTCCACCCGCCTGTGTAAACAGACGCCATGCATCGCAACAAACCCGTAACCGTGATCCCGCAAGTACCACCACCTCTGTAACCAAGTATCTAGATAACTTAAAAATCCTTAGTTTCTATGCGCGTAGCCTAAAAAACATATTTGATGAACTGAGATGCATTGCTCTAACAGAAAATTTTGACATAATTGCTATAACCGAAACATTTATCGACACCACAAATATTGATTTCAGTTCCGAATACAACATAGATGGCTACAAACTCTTCAACAAAGATCGTATAAACCGAAGAGGCGGTGGCGTCGCCTTTTTTTGTCAAAAGTTATTTGCAACCCACTGACAAAACACCGGGAAACAGTAACGCTGAACATTTGTGCGTACGAGTAAACATTGCAAAAGTCAATTTAAATATATCTGTCACCTACAGACCTCCCGGGCAATCACTCGATGACGACCTTGAAATGTACAGCGTCTTAAGGCAGTAACTTAATAACAACGACTTACTGCTATTAGGAGACTTTAACTTCCCCCATATCGACTGGGCGACACTGTCAGGTACAGAAGGCGAGTCACATAGAATGATTGAATATCTAGAAGATAATTATCTAAGCCAAATGGTTTCTGAGCCAACTCGACTAAATAATATACGCGACCTTGTTATAACGACCCAAGATAACCTAGTCAGTAATGTCACGGTAGGAGAACACCTCGGTTCTTGCGATCATAAATTAGTGCCCGTCGACATTAGAGCTCAATCATCATTGACTGAAAATAAAGTATGTAAAGGTGCCCAATTTCAAAAGAGCTAACTTCGTAGAAATCCGACAAAAAATAACAGAAATACAACTATCAGATGACGGCAACGTAGAGGAAGCCTGGCAAACTTTAAAAATCACTTACTCACTCAGCAGAACACATTCGTCCCCTTGTGCGAGAACCGAATTAACATTAATAAAAGCCCACCGTGGTTTAATAGCGAAATTAAACAATCAGTCAATGAGAGAAAATTGTTTTACAGGTTAAAGAAAGAACAAAGCACGCCCGAAAATATTAGACTTTATAATGATGCCAGGCGACAAGTAAAAAGACTAGTATGTGAGGCAAAGCGTAGATATGAAGAAAATATTGCAGCCAACTGTAAAAATAATCCGAAATCTTTCTTCAGTTACATAAACAACAGAAAGGCGATCAAAAGTGGTATTGGACCTCTAACAAACAGAGACGGTGCACTAGTGACTGACAGCCAACACATTGCAGACCTCTTAAACAATTACTTTTCCTCGGTGTTTAATACTAACAGTCTTCCTCCCACCACCACCAACACCAGTGCTATTGTAAATCTCGAGCATGCATTGCCTAATTTTGAAATAATAACCGATGAAGTCCTTAAAGCTCTCCATTCACTTAAAACAAATAAAAGTCCCGGACCCGACAAAGTATATCCTATACTGCCTAAAGAAACAAAGAGCGAAATACTCTCCTCCCTCACTACCGTATTCAATATGTCCTTGCGACAAGGCATCGTCCCTTCGGATTGGAAAAAGGCTAACGTGACACCAATTTTTAAGAAAGGAGACAAAAAAATACCAGGTAACTACCGACCCATTAGTCTAACTTCAATTGTAGGTAAGCTACTCGAGAGCATAATTAGAGACAAAATTGTGAGTTACCTCGAAAGCCACTCATTAATTGGGGATTCACAACATGGCTTCCGTAACAAAGGACCCTGCCAGTCAAACCTACTGACCTTTTATAACGATCTCTTCTCAGTTTATGACGTAACCAAATCATTGGACGTAGTCTATCTTGATTTCCAGAAAGCGTTTGATAAAGCCCCACATCATAAATTACTTTATAAATTAAAGCAAATAGGCATTGACGGTCAAGTAAACCAATGGACAGCGAATTGGTTGGGCAACAGACAACAAAGAGTTGTGATTGACGAATTTAACTCAAAGTGGGCGCCAGTCACTGGTGGCGTCCCTCAGGGCTCGGTTCTTGGCCCAGTGCTCTTCATTATTTACATCAACGATGTGGATGTTGGACTCAATAATCGCATTAGTAAATTTGCAGACGACACAAAGATTGGTAACTCGGTTCTCACTGACGAAGACAGGCAAAGCCTCCAAGAGGATTTGCACAAAATGTCAGCTTGTTCGGACAAATGGGAGATGCCCTTTAACGTAGACAAGTGCCAGGTCCTTCAAGTTGGAGCAAAAAATAAGAAGTTCGATTACGAAATGCGCGGCGTTAAACTCACAAGCGTTCAATGCGTTAAGGACCTGAGGGTCAAAATCGCGTCAAACCTCAAATTTTCACATCAATGCATCGATGCAGCAAATAAAGCGAACAGAATGTTGGGCCTCATTAAAAGAAACTTTTTATTCAAGAATAAAGATGTAATACTTCCGCTCTACATTAGTTTAGTCAGACCCCACTTAGAATATGCGGTACAGTTTTGGTCTTCCCACCATGCAAAGGACATTGCTAAACCAGAAGGTGTTCAGCGTCGAGCAACAAAAATGATCCCTTCCTTGCGCAACAAATCCTAAGAAGAAAGGCTTTCCACCCTTAACATGTTCTCTCTTGAGAAACGTCGCCTTCGAGGAAAACTGATCGAATGTTTTAAAATACTTAATGGTTTCACGAATGTAGACAGAACAAAATTGTTTATGATCGATGACACTTTGCGAACGAGGAACAATGGCATAAAGCTCAAATGTAGACAAGTAAATTCAGACTGCACCAAATTCTTCTTCACCAACGTTGTAGTGCGAGAATGGAATAAGCTCCCACCATCAGTGGTCCAGTGTAACATGATTGACTCCTTTAAAAACAAGCTCGACCGTCACTTCCTTGAACTTAATATTAACTAGAGTAGAAAAGGAACGTTTTGGAGCCATCTGATTAATGTAAAATCACTTAGGTTTAAGGACAGACCACCTAGTCTGGAGCATGGAGTCTGTGTGGTCTGATTTTCTATGTAATTCTATGTAATTCTCTCTCTCTCTCTCTCTCTCTCTCTCTCTCTCTCTCATGTCTCTTTCTGTCTCTGTCTCTCATGTCTGTCTGTTTCTATCATGTCTCTGTCGACCTGTCTGTCTCTCTCTCTCATGTCTCTGTCTGTTTCTCTATCATGTCTCTGTCTGTCTGTCTCTCTCTCATATCTCTGTCTGTCTGTCTCTCTCATGTCTCTGTCTGTCTGTCTCTGTCTGTCTCTCTCATATCTGTCTGTGTGCCTCTGTCTGTTCGCCAAAGGATCATGAAAGGGATGGAGTTTAATAAAGCCCAGCCTGCCATTCCAGCAACCCCGACTCACCCAAAGCAGCAGTGGGCGTGGCATGAGAGTGAATAATTAACCTGTTGCAGCACTAGCAAAACTTTTAACGAAGATGTATGTTGGGGCCATTATTTTTCTTCGTCAAGACTTACCTCACCTTGAGGGTACATCTTGAAGACCTCTCGTGGGGGTGGCAGCGCCCTCACCCACGTGAGGGACCTCCAGGGCTCAGGAGTTCACATGGGGCAGCAGACACGTGCACACCTCGGTACACTTTATTACAGGAAATCTAAAAACACTCGTACCACACAACAGAAGCCCATTCACACACCAAGTACGCTGCAGCACTAAGCTCTAACCTAAGTAAGGCTAACTTGGCGGCGCTGGGATGCGAGAGGAAGACTACTTAGCTGTGGCGTGGCGTTGGTGTGAAGACAAGTCGTGGGTGGAGGGCAGCGAACCCAGGCAGCTCCACTCTCCTGTCACACACTGACTCCGGCGTGGCCCACAAGACGAGCAGCCGGCTTCTTGAGGCGACAAGAAATGCCGATGGCGGCCGCCCCCACCTTAGGACCTAAATTGCGCCCTTTCAAAGATTCACTGAGATCTGGGAGGAATCATTCCTGTGAACACTACTACTAGCCTACTAGTTATAATGATAATAATAATAACACTACTACTACTACTATTATTATTATTACTACTACTACTACTACTACGTACTACTAATACTACTACTAATAATAATATAACTACTACTACTACTACTATTACTACTACTACTACTACTACTACTACTACTAACTACTACTACTACTATTAATAATAATAATAATAATAATAATAATAATAATAATAATAATAATAATAATAATAATAATAAAAGAAATTGCGAACATTATCGTATTCGTATTTGTAAAAAAAAAAAAATGGGATGGATTTGGCTACTTTACTGTATTGTGTGTGTATATATATATATATATATATATATATATATATATATATATATATATATATATATATATATATATATATATAGAGAGAGAGAGAGAGAGAGAGAGAGAGAGAGAGAGAGAGAGAGAGAGAGAGAGAGAGATAGATAGATAGATAGATAGATAGATAGATAAAACATGGTAAGGTATGGCGCCCATAATCTTGTATGTCAGCCCCACCCCCCTTCACCTGGAGCTGGATCCGCCACTGCTTACAGTAACAGGATTACCAGCGTTATCCCAGCCACTGGGAAGTGGGGTTTTGTCTTTTTTTTTTATGTGCTGACTATGGCGCCGGTAGACTGTCTAGAGTCTAGACTCTAGACAGTCTACCGGTACTTTGGAAACCACTGGTCTAAAGGGACCTCTTGGGTGACCCCAGCCCGTTAGTGGCGCAGGCGAATTTTATTTATAGTGGCTTCCGTGATATACGACTATTACTTGGCCATGCTGCACCCCGGAGCTCCACTTGAACGAAGTCATTGCACAGATTCAACAATATGCCAATGTGAGAAACGAACAAACTATATGCTGCCTATAAGACTATATCTATCTATCTATCTATCTATCTATCTATATCTATATCTATATATATCTATATCTATATATCTATATATATATATCTATATATCTATATCTATATCTATCTATCTATCTATCTATATATATATATATATATATATATATATATATATATATATATATATATATATATATATATATATATATGAGATTGTAAAAATGATGTTTACGTAACCAGTCACAGTCTTAGTCAGGAAAGCAGGACATGTCTATGTCTATGGGTAGGCGGTGGCCGAAGTGATAGCGTACTGGACCCACATTCGCCGCGTGATGGACGACGCGGTTTCGAATCCTCACGCTGCCACTCGGATTTTTCAGTCACCGCCGAGTGGCTTAAAACTACCCACATGCTGTCCTGAAGACCACCCATCAACCCGGACTCTAGAGGAAGCCGTCCAAGCGAATCAAGAACGAGTTCCGGGGGCCAGCATGAGCCAATGCAAGATGGCGCCACTATAAACACTCGCCTGCGCCAGAACGGGCTGGGCCGACCATCAGGCCCCACCTGGAAGAAGCCTTGGGCCGACCATCAGGCCCCACCGGGAAGATGCCTACCGGCGCAACAGGCAACAACGTAAAAAAAAAAAAAAGTCAGTGTTGAGTGGCCAGTTACACTACGCAGTCTTCACCGTCCAGGCCTGCCAGGGTGTCTGTACGTGACTACGTTGAATGAAAACTCGAAGTAAACCCAACCCTTAACACTACTCTGTATAGTTAATAACCCACAGTACTTCACAAGTGCCCTTAGCTAACCTAACATGAAAAATAAATCTATAAAAGGCGTGAAGAAACTTTTTATAACATTTGGAGGATAACTTGCACCAAGACAACTTATTTTAACTTTATTGATATAGGAAAATATCTTTGACAGGGAAGAAGGATACACTGTGCTGGATAATCAAATTTTCATCATCTGGCACGAATTTATTTGGTCCCTTATTACAAAATAACATTTCAGTCAAGTACATTAGGCAGTTTATAAAGATAAATTTATTGGAAGAATAAAAAGAGGTAAAAAAGCCATTACCTGATACGAAAAGTAATCCACAGAATTCCTCAAGCTTCAGCCTATCAAGCAAACAATTTTGAAACACATACAGAGGCACCAGCGGGTCCACTGAAGGCCCAGTAAAACATTGAGGCACCAGCGGGTCCACTGAAGGCCCAGTAAAACATTGAGGCACCAGCGGGTCCACTGAAGGCCCAGTAAAACATTGAGGCACCAACGGGTCCATTGAAGGCCCAGTAAAACATTGAGGCACCAGCGGGTCCACTGAAGGCCCAGTAAAACACTGAGGCACCAGCGGGTCCACTGAAGGCCCAGTAAAACATTGAGGCACCAGCGGGTCCACTGAAGGCCCAGTAAAACATTGAGGCACCAGCAGGTCCACTGAAGGCCCAGTAAAACACTGAGGCACCAACGGGTCCATTGAAGGCCCAGTAAAACATTGAGGCACCAGCGGGTCCACTGAAGGCCCAGTAAAACACTGAGGCACCAGCGGGTCCACTGAAGGCCCAGTAAAACATTGAGGCACCAGCAGGTACACTGAAGTCCCAGTAAAACACTGAGGCAACAGCGGGTCCACTGAAGGCCCAGTAAAACATTGAGGCACCAGCGGGTCCACTGAAGGCCCAGTAAAACATTAAGGCACCAGCGGGTCCAATGAAGGCCCAGTAAAACATTGAGACACCAGCGGGTCCACTGAAGGCCCAGTAAAACATTGAGGCACCAGCAGGTCCACTGAAGGCCCAGTAAAACATTGAGGCACCAGCGGGTCCACTGAAGGCCCAGTAAAACATTGAGGCACCAGCGGGTCCACTGAAGGCCCAGTAAAACACTGAGGCACCAGCGGGTCCATTGAAGGCCCAGTAAAACACTGAGGCACCAGCGGGTCCACTGAAGGCCCAGTAAAACATTGAGGCACCAGCGGGTCCACTGAAGGCCCAGTAAAACATGCTGCAGAGGCCACTTAGACAAGTGAGATCGACGGTTAGATACATTATCACATTATTCCACCGTGGAACACACACACCCTGCCTGCTGCTGCTCCTTCCTTGCCAGTCACACACTGAAGTCCTAGAAAGAGAATCCACCCTCAGGCACGTTGTTCACGGCAGATAAGTCGTACGCCTGGCCACTGGTGGTGGTGTTCACCTCGGGGCCCTCCTCCTCGTCGGAACACTTCTCGATGATATCCATCCAGAGCCTTCTCGTACACGGCCTCGTTGTCGTGGTGCTGCAGTCCTCAGTCTTGTCCAGTCCACCGCACTCCTCAGTCATATGGCCCAGGCGGTCCACCGCGTTGATCTCGGTAGTCTGAGATGATGAACACATTTATAACCCTTTGCTGGGTGAATATTAACGAGCTATGTTAACCTGCAATACTCCCATTGGTATGACACACAAATAACTGATGCATGCAGGAAGCGATCCGAGTGGAGCATCACCTCACTGGGTTTTACTGTGTCTTCTAAGAAAATAATGAGTGAATGACTAAGGAATTTATGTTAAGATACATGTCCTCAGACCTGAGAATTGAACTCTAGCCTTTATATTACTTTATTAGTTCCTCGTAATTCAAAGTAACCATCCTTCAAACACATTCCAGCAGCCAACAAGTTATAACCCTGTTCACTATCAATGCCTCCATCACCGTATTGTGTAACAGCACTGGCCTGCCGTCTGTGGCTGTGGCCTTCCACCTGGTGCCGCCTTTTCATGCCTGCTCAACAAAGACCTGTGTATCTACACTCAGCAATACATTCATTATGAAGCAGTGATGCTACAGGACTGAAGATACTGAAGACAGTTTATTCTGATGATCATTTTTTTTTTTCATTTCTCTTATAAGCATTAGTTTAATGTTCCACTTTGTGCTTGAGTTTTGAAGTGAAGAAAGAATACATCACTGAATGGTAGAGCACTCCATTATAGAATGTAAGAAAACATCCTCATGACCTTACCTCTGTGTCTGGTCTAATGAGTTCCAGAAGAGGTTGTACAATGCCAGCCTTAATGACGAAGTTTCTGAGTTTGGGGCCATCGCCAGCAGTGTTTCCTGGCGCCCACACGGCTTGCTTTGCATGCCAAGTTGGTGTGCGGCGAGCGGAGCAGCTTGACGAACGACACGACAGCACCCGAGGTTGTTGGGGAGGCAAACAACGTGGATTACATGAAGGAACAAACTTCAAACTAATCATTTGTTCATACAACATAAAAACAAAGCAGGAAGATTCTATCAAGAAGCGACACCCTTTTCTACCTCCTTCTATTCATCTTAAGACTTCATGTTCCCCTCCACGTTTTTCAACGCGAGACCCTCACAGCAGGAACAATACAACTCAGGGCTGGATGCCACAGAATGATTAACCTTGCTATTATTTCTGAATGGGCAGAAGGAACAGTGTAGAACGTGCAGGGCGGGGCTGCGGCAGGGCGCTTGTCAGCCATCAGATGACGCGCATCTCCACACGTTCGTCGTGAAGCAATCCTACACGTAACAGTAATAGTCGCCAATTTGTACAAACCATTTGGCATTCATATCTAGAACATTTTCCTTTCTTCATATCGGCACAATAGTAATTCAGTTTACTTATAAACTACAGGTGGCAGTCAAAGGGCAAAACAAATTACTAAGTGGTGCTCCTATGGACATAATACATGTCAAAAGAGTGATCAGTTTCAGTTTGAAAAGCCTTGGTATTCCTCTCTTGAAAGTTTAATTTATAAAGAGGATAAATAGACATCCTGAACCCTGCCCTCTGGTTACAACACTCAGGCCACACTCACTTGTCTGCCCTCTCCAGGAGGCGTACAAGGGGGTGCACCAGGCCGGCATCCGGGGTGCCATCTAGGGGCTGGCTGAGAGCATCTTGCGTGCAGCTTGTGTGGCCACCGGCTGGGTGCTGCTGTCGTTACTCGGGATGCCGTTGATAATTTCCTCCACACACAGTGTGGGGCCCTAAAACAGTACACACATATTATAACCTGTTCAGGCTTATAATTTCACAGCTTCCTAGAAATTTACGTAAAACATATATATATATATATATATATATATATATATATATATATATATATATATATATATATATATATATATATATATATATATATATATATATATATATATATATATATATATATATATATATATATATATATATATATATATATATATATATATATATATATATATATATATATATATATATATATATATATATATATATATATATGATATATATATATATAATAAAATTATAAACGCCCTTGAGAGTTATTCTAAAGTTTCCATTAATCTTATGTACTCTAATTTTGTTAATCATCCTGTTTAAACATGCAATGCAGCTGTTCCTGGAAAGCAAACCATTACACAGTAAACACCACATAAGGGGCCAAAGGCAGCACTTTGTAATGAAGTGAAAATGGTCATGACTTCAGAGCAGCACCGGGAAATAGCTTCCTAAAAATCACCTCTGTATTTCTCTTGCATTTGACCAACAGAATTGATACTGAGGGCGAGGATCAACGTCTCTTCCTTGCATAGGAAGGAAAAAGGGAACAAAGCCTCAACCCACACCAGCCAAACACTGTGTGGTATAATCGGTTATGAGGAACACTTGCACCAAAGACAACCAAGGCAAGTATCACACATTCACGATCTTGACTCCCGACGCATCCCGACGTCAGGCTACACGCCGACAGTTTTGAAATTTCTAAACACTCGGCGCCCTTCCTGACATCTCTCACCGTCGGCAGTAAACCAACACCGTTGGATGTCCATCTCAGCAACGTCTCGACAATGTCGTTTCGACGTCGGCAATGATCGGCATTTTAGGGGATCTATTTATGATGATGTTAACGTACGTCTGGCAGCGTGACATTTTCTAACGTCGAGAGTCAAGATCGTGAATGTGTGACACTAGCCTTAACAATATGGAGAACACATAATTATAACAAAACGAGTATGTAATGACGCTGGACCTGAAAATATTCCCTCGTTTTCACATCTCCCTAACATTTTTGTGTGTGTTCATATTGTATTAATTTATATTTTATTATTCCTTTTATTTTTTTAATTATTCATCCACTTATTGAGTCTTTTCTTATTTCAAGCTTATCATTTTACTCTCTTTTTCTTAGTGTTTCTGACTTTCACCCTTCTAATTAAGTTTCATGTTGAGTTATTCACATGTCTGTTCTTTTGTTCGACTGACACGTTTTCATTTTTCCTAACCTTTCTGACTTTCTAAATCTTTTATCACAATTTAACATTTTTTTTTACAAAAGTTTTGTGTAATGTAATTTTTGTACTGTTTATTAATCAATTTTCTCTACTGATTCAAAAAATGTAATTTTTTTTTTTCTGTATCATCGACCATTATATAAATACATCGTCTTTCAATGTTATCATATATTTGGAATTGTTATATGTTCCGCTACTAAATGTATATCTAATTTTCTGTTTCACATCAATTACTAAGTTCAGTTATTTTCAGGATAGCTACTAGAGGATGTAAAAATTCTCCAGATACAGTTTGCTATGTGTCTGATTATTATATTGGAAAAAAAGCAGGTATTACATAAGATCGTGAAAGGTGCCAAATTCTGGATAGCGTACAGACACTATTTCGGAATGCCCATGGGTGACCAGGACAAACCATGGATCCCTCATGTGATATGTGGAAGCTGTCGATTTACTCTAGAAGGATGGTTAAGAGGTACAGGAAGGGCAATGCCTTTTGCCAATCCCAGAGTATGGAGAGAGCCGAAGAACCATCACGATGACTTACTTTTGTATGATTGATGTGACAAAGTACAGAAAAGTGAAAGGAAGACAAGCTCTTCAGTATCCAGACATACCATCATCTAGTGCACCTGTCCCACATGATGACAGCTTACCAGTACCACAACCACCAGAAAATATAAGTATACTTCTCGTCATACTCTCCAAAAGTCTTACTTTTAATTAATTCGAATGTTAAGTATTTACTATGCATTCATTGTCCTAACGATGTATGGAATACCGATGTTATTCAAGTCGTTGTTGAAGTTGCTATACGTAGTTATTTCTTTCTTTTCAGATGGAGGATGCAATGGATATTTCATCTGAAGAGTCATTAAGTGGCAGCAGCCAAGAAATGGAGGAAGCTTTCGTACCAAGAGCGACTTCGAAGCCTCACTTTCCAAATCAGAGTGAGCTAGATGATTTAGTCCGGGATTTAGGTCTTACTAAGTCAGGAGGTGAACTTCTAACATCAAGGCTGAAGGAATGGAATCTACTAGGGGAAGACTGCAGGACATCTGTGGACCGGAAACGATATGAAGAATTTTAAATTTACTATGGCATTAGTAATGATATGTGTTATTGTAATGATGTGATTGGTTTATTTACTGCTCTTAGACTCAAGCACGATCCTGCAGAATGGCGACTGTTCATAGACAGCTCAACAAGAAGTCTCAAAGCAGTGTTGCTCCACAATGGAAATAAATAGTTATCAAAGCATTTACAGTGCAAAACTTTATTGATTTTTTTGTTGTTGTTCTAACCAATATTGTAATTCCTAAATACCTTTGAATATATGAACAAGCACTAAATGTTGTGTAATTATCCTTACAATATTAAAATAGATTGAGCCAACATACTGCCGTAGAGAACAGTTATGTATATAACGAGAAAATACGATATTAAGAATAAAAAACTAAAAAAACTATCGATATTACGTCAAAACGAATGTGATTTTTTTTTTACTTCAGTGGCAAAAAATACATATAAGAACATAAAAAAAATGCAAATAAACAAAAAATGTGTTACATTGTGATTCATTTTGAGTTGCTTTCATATATTTTTGGGTAGGCGGTGGCCGAAGTGGTAGCGTACTGGGCCCACATTCACCGCGTGATGGACGACGCGGGTTCGAATCCCCACGCTACCACTCGGATTTTTCAGTCACCGCCGAGTGGCTTAAAACTACCCACATGCTGTCCTGAAGAACACCCATCAACCCGGACTCTAGAGGAAGCCGTCCAAGCGAACCAAGAACGAGTTCCGGGGGGCAGCATGAGCCAATGCAAAATGGCGCCACTATAAACACTCGCCTGCGCTAGAACGGGCTGGGCCGACCATCAGGCCCCACCTGGAAGAAGCCTTGGGCCGACCATCAGGCCCCACCAGGAAGATGCCTACCGGCGCAACAGGCAGCGACGTAAAAAAAAAATATATATATATATATATATATATATATATATATATATATATATATATATATATATATATATATATATATATATATATATATATATATATATATATATATTTTATTTGATACCTCTCAATATTTCCTTCTTATTGTTCTTTTTCCTTCCTCCTATTTCCTTAATCATTTTCCCTTCACTCCTTCACCTTTTCCTTCAAGTTGCGTGAATATTCTTTATTTGCCTCGCTTCAATGTTCGTCACCACTCTTCCTTTTCTTCTTGGCATATTCCTTCTCTCCTTTACTCTTCCGCTTTCTGTTTCTTCCCCTTGAGCGCTTTTTAAGAGAGAGAGAGAGAGAGAGAGAGAGAGAGAGAGAGAGAAATAGTTTAACAAATCGTGTGCGAAAAAAGAACGAAATCGTCCGAAGAATCATGTTCACGAGCGTAACATTTCCAGCTGTTTCAATACACATAGTTTTGCAGATTCGATTCTTTTTAATATTTCAAACCCGTCTCTCTCTCTCTCTCTCTCTCTCTCTCTCTCTCTCTCTCTCTCTCTCTCTCTCTCTCTCTCTCTCTCTCATACACACACACACACACACGTATTCACATACTAACACATTCCTCTCCTCTTGTGATATTAAATTTTGTCTCTTTAATCTTCTCCTTCCTCCTCCTCCTCCACCACCTCCTCTTCCTTCTCCTCTTTATCTTCCTTTTCTTCTTTGCCTCTTCCTTTTCCAGTATCTCCATATCTCTTTTTTTTTATGCGTCTCTCTCACTCTTCTTCCACCTCCTTTCCGATTCCCCTCCTTGACCTCCTCTCCTTTCTCTTCTTTCCCCTCCTCCTCTTCCACATCATTGATCCTTTCCTCAGGGATTCACAGGTATTTCAGGATATATTTTACACGCTCTTTTCTTTTTCTCTGTATCTCTTCTTCTTTCCTTTATTTTCTGAATTCATTTGTGCGTGTTATTCCTTTACCATATATCCTTTTCTTTTTCCTAACTTTCTTTATATTCTATTGGTCAGCTTTTTCTCAATATCTCGCTCCTTCTGTGTTCCTTTACCTTCCTTAATCCATCTCCTTACTGTCTTTTCCCTCCTCATCTTCGACCTCTTCCTCCTCTTCTTCTTCCTCATTTTTTTCTTCACATTTTGCCTCGTTTATATTTTTTATCGCCGTTGCCCTTCTTTTCTCTGTGTATATCTGTTCACGGTTTTGGCTTTTATTTCTATTATCGTTATTCCATTCTCTTCTTCTCACTCTTCTGTGTTTTATATTTTGTTTTATAGTTTTGTTTTCACACTCCAGTTCTTTCTCTATTTAGATTGTTTTTCTTTCGAGTTTAATCTATTTTTTTATCAGTCTGTATTATGTATTGTCCTCTTGTTCATTTTTTTTTATTCTTTTCACTTTGGTTAGTCCTTCTTTTTCACTCCTCCATCTTCCCTTCAGTTTTATTTTCATGTTATTGTTCTCTTCCCTCTCATTTTTTTGTTCCGCCTTTTTCATGTTAAGCTGCTTCGTCCTTCCTTCATTTTCTCTTCATTCTTCATCTCCCGTTACTACTTTTTCTCCCATCCGCTCCTCCCTGCCAGGTTCATTATATATCATTTCTTTCTCTTACTTTTCCTCCACTTATTTATCATTCTCTCTACCCTTTCTTTCCTTCTTTCCTCCTTACATAGTTTTCTTTAATTTAATATTTTTAAAAGAAAATAAAGGCATTTCTCTCTCTCTCTCTCTCTCTCTCTCTCTCTCTCTCTCTCTCTCTCTCTCTCTCTCTCTCTCTCTCTCTCTCTCTCTCTCTCTCTCTCTCTCTCTCTCTCTCTCTCTCTCATTCCCTTTTTCCCTCCTTTTGCTCCATTCTTCCTCTACTTTTCCCTACCTTCATTCCTCCCTTATCTTTCTCTTTTTTATTCTCTCTCCTCAATTTTGTTTCTTCACCCTCTCCTCACTTCCTCCAACTTTTCTCCAGTTTCTCCTCCCTTCTACTCCTCTACATCTACCCCTCTTCTCTCTCTCCATCTCTCCAGCTTTCTCTTCACTGCCTTTTTTCTTCGCCCCATTCCCTTTACCACCCTCCCTCTCTCCTCCTCATCCTCATCTCCCTCCTCCTTTTCTGTCTGCCTCTTTGGTTTTCTTCTTTCTTCCAACGGTTCCTCTTTCCATGGCACTGAGAGTCCTTGAACACCACAGTTTCAAAGAGGAACAAGAGGAGGAAGAAAAGGAGGAGGAAAGACAAAAAGCGAAGAAGTAGGGACAGAGTGACGGAGAAAAAGGAGAGGAAGATAGAGACGTAGAGAAAGGGAAGAAGGAGGAAGAAGAGTCAGTATGTAGACAAGTAGGAATAGGAGAGGGAAGGAGAGAATGGTAGTTTCGAGGAGAGGGTGTAGGAGGAGGAGGAGGAGGAGGAGGAGGAGGTAGAGGAGGAGGAGGAGGAGCACGAGGAGAAAGAGGAGCACGAGGAGGAGAAGGAGATAAGAAGGAAGGATGCATATTTTAAAACGATATTGTGTGTAGCCTATGTGTATTCAGGTCACGAGAGAGAGAGAGAGAGAGAGAGAGAGAGAGAGAGAGAGAGAGAGAGAGAGAGAGAGAGAGAGAGAGAGAGAGAGAGAGAGCAACCAGCTAATTTTCTCTCACATTTTCCTTCCCACAGAAATCACTTAATTAATAGAAAATGAATAATAGCGAACGGTAACTCATCCACTTTATTATTATCTCGCCGTTTTGGTTTTCTCTATGATGCATCACAGCTTCGACGATTAATGTAAAAACACTTGATTAAACTTTTTCCTCCTGTTTTATTTCATTGTTTATCATAAATCACGACGTATCCGAGAACAAGGAGTTCGTCAGCATACTCCGACTAACAACTTCATTATTTTTTTTATCTTTATCGCATCTCCACCAACAGAGAGTGAGTCACTGATCGTCTGAACAGTTTAACTTTATCTGTTCTTTTTTTCTGTGTGAGTGTCAGTCCTCTTGTTTTCATCTCTCGCACTTCCACAAAGCCGAGAAACTTTTTACACATTATTAAGCCCAATTCAATTTCTGCACATTTTTCCCTGGAGAATTTTATATATTTCTTCTTTTAATTTCTCTAAAATGTCTTCATATGCTTTTCACTTTCCTTTTGCGTAAGTTTCCCGTTTTTTTATATATATTTTCATCTGTCGAAATTTCGAAGTCGAGTCAGTCCTAACATTACCAATTTCTTTTGAGATTCTCATTTCATAACTTTCAATCGTTCATTACATTGTTCATCTTTACCTCATTACCACAAAGTTCAGAATCATTAGTCACAATAACAGTTGAATTACATATGAGCACATTTTTCTTCAAGGATTTTTTTTTCTCATTGAATTTTACACGTTGTATTGACAATTATTGCTCAAACCTTTTCTGAAGCTCCCTTTTTGAAAATTTTCAGTCATTTCATACAATTTCAATATTTTTTCTCAGTCTTTTCAGCTTTTTCCATCTTGTTCCTTTCTTCAGTTTTATTTCAACCTTACGGGAGTCATTCTCGGTAATTTCTTCCTTTTTTCTCATTCGATGTTTACGATCTTCTGATACTCACATCCTCCATTTTTTATGAGTTTTAGTATTTTTTTTTTCATCCTTTCCATCTTTATCGCATTTCCACAAACCAAGAATAATTGATCACATTCGCACTTAAATTTCATCCCCGCACACTCTTCCCTTTTAGAGTTTACACTTTTACTCCCTTTTTTCTTTTTAACTTTATTGGTATTCTCGTTTATATTTGTGAATTTTTCTATTCCCTTCCAATTTTTCTCTGCCATTTTTCAGATTTTTTTTTCTCGTTCGCCTTTTTCCTCATATGTCTCTTTCTCTATCAGTCTTTTCTATCACTGTCACCTGTTTCACTGTCCATCTTTTTCTCATCAACCTTTTCATCAATCGCTAAGTTTTCTTCTTTATTCCTTGTTTTGTATGTTTTACCTTTCACAGTATTTTTTCCCTAAAGCATCTTTTCAGTCATCTACCTGTTTCCACACATTTCTTTTCTCTTATTCTTTACTTATCATTAACCTTTTATTTGTCAAACACTTTTTTTCTTGTGCTCACTTTTTCTCGTTCTCACTTTTTTTCTCTTTCATAACCTTTTCCTCGTCCACTCTTTTAATCTTGACATTCACCGTTTTATCATTTAAATTTAAAATCTCTTGTTTACGTCCACTTTTTACTCCCCTTTTAAAAAAACAAGTGAAAAAACACGTGTGATCTGCGACTCATTATCAAGTGTATATTAAAAAAAAAAACATACTAACCGATTACGTGATTTTCTGTTCATTCTTTCCATTTATTTCGCTCTGCCTGGCTAGGGACTTTATGTATGTATGTACCTATGTAATGTATGTATGTATGTATGTATGTACCTATGTAATGTATGTATGTATGTATGTATGTACGTATGAACATTTATGTATTCACGTGACTGGGTGATGAAGTGGAAAGGTGCACACTGATGAATTTACTGTACACACGACCTTAAAATTTGTACATAATTAGTTAGTTAGTTAGTTAGCTAGTTAGTTAGTGTGTGTGTGTGTGTGTGTGTGTGTGTTTGTGTGTGTGTGTGTGTGTGTGTAGCGTGATCAAGAGAGCAGGCGAGAGCAAAACATTTTTCCTCATGCATGAGGGAGGAGGGACAACACACACGATAGATGCAAAGTTTTCCTCTTCACGCCCCGCAACACCCTCACCAACACACCGCCGCAACACACCCGCCCCAACACACCGCCGCAACACACCCGCACCAACACACCGCCGCAACACACCCGCACCAACACACCGCCGCAACACACCAGCAGCAACAGACCGCCGCTACACACCCGCACCAACACACCGCCGCAACACACCCGCACCAACACACCGCCGCAACACACCCGCACCAACACACCGCCGCAACACACCCGCACCAACACACCGCCGCAACACACCCGCACCAACACACCGCCGCAACACACCCGCACCAACACACCGCCGCAACACACCTGCACCAATACACCGCCTCAACACACACCCACACCAACACACCGCCGCAACACACCCGCACCAACACACCGCCGCAACACACCCGCACCAACACACCGCCGCAACACACCCGCACCAACACACCGCCGCAACACACACTCGCACCAACACACCGCCGCAACACACCCGCACCAAGACACCGCCGAAACACACCCGCACCAACACGCCGCCGCAACACACCCGCACCAATACATCGCCGCAACACACCCACACCAATACACTGCCGCAACACACCCGCATCAACACACCGCCGCAACACACCCGCACCAACACACCGCCGCAACACACCCGCACCAGCACACCGCCGCAACACACCCGCACCAGCACATCGCCGCAACACACCCGCACCAACACACCGCCGCAACACACCCGCACCAGCACATCGCCGCAACACACCCGCACCAACACACCGCCGCAACACACCCGCACCAGCACACCACCGCAACACACCCGCACCAACACAAAGACCGCAACACAACTCCACCACATCACGGCAGACAACCAACACAACCAACGCGGCGTTACGTCCCCCGCGCCTCGCTTCCCACACGCCCCGCCCTGGACTAGAGCTGAGGGCGGACGGCGTGCGCGGGGGAAGTGCCGGAAGCGTGGGTGAGGAAAGGGAAGGAGGAGGAGGAGGAGGAGGAGGAGGAGGAGGAGGTGGTGGACGGGGTTAGATCAAAGCACGTGGGCGTCGGAACTGAGTGTTTTGTCGTGGTGCCTTCGAGAGGAGGAGGAGGAGGAGGAGGAGGAGGAGGAGGAGGAGGAGGAAGAAAAGGAAGAGGTTGTGTAGGATTCCAACGATGAGGAGAAGGGTGGAGTGTATCAGACGAAGGATGGGGAAGGCGAGAATGAAGTGTAGGATACAAAGAGAGAAAAGGAGGAAGTGTAGAAGCAAAGGATATCCGCAAACCACCTTCCTCCCTCGCGGCGACTTTCAACAATGCCTTGGCTTCCTTACCTGTCTGAGAGACGTCCTGAAGGCTACTCGTACCCCTGACGGCGCTGGAGAACCCTAGACAGGCAGCCAGGAGAACCCAGAGGCACCACGTTCTCGTCCTGTGGCGCCCCAGCAGACGGTGAAGCCCCAGCAGGAGAAGCGGGAGGCCTGGCGTTCCTTGGGTGGACGTCTGGGCCCGGCTCGGCTGGGGGTCGTTTTGGAGCTCGGCTGGAGCCTCTACTGGGGGAAAGGAACGGGGATCAAGGGCACGCAGCGGTGGGGAAAGGAAGGATTGTTTTAAAGACCACAAGGAGATTCCATTACAACATAAGGAGTCTGCAAGTGGCCGGTAAGGAGTCTGACTGATGAGGAAAGGAAGAATTAGTGTTTTAAAGACCAAAAAGGAGATAACATAAAAACAAGAAAGTAAGGAGTCTGCAAGTGGCCAGTAGTACACACGAATAGTGAGAGAAAGAGAACAAATAGTGATCATGAGAAAGAACGAATATTGAAAAGAAAACGAAAAACTAATAGTGAACGAAATAAATAGATCTCAGATAATTGAAACAGAACAACGAAGAATGATATGGAATACATAACGTTCGGGAAGGAAGGATTTTATGATATTTTCTTCCCATAGCAAGATCTCGTACAGCCACACGAAGAACAGAAACAAGATAGAAGAGTGGGGAAAAATAGTAATAGAAGGTGAGAGTAAGGCAGCAGTAGTAGGTCACACAGGGAAAAATAGTAATAGTAGGTGAGAGTAAGGCAGCAGCAGCAGTAGTAGGTCACACAGGGAACAAATAGTAATAGTAGGTGAGAGTAAGGCAGCAGCAGCAGTAGGAGGTCACACAGGGAACAATAGTAATAGTAGGTGAGAGTAAGGCAGCAGTAGTAGGTCACACAGGGAACAATTGTAATAGTAGGTGAGAGTAAGGCAGCAGTAGTAGGTCACACAGGGAACAATAGTAATAGTAGGTGAGAGTAAGGCAGCAGTAGTAGGTCACACAGGGAACAAATAGTAATAGTAGGTGAGAGTAAGGCAGCAGTAGTAGGTCACACAGGGAACAAATAGTAATAGTAGGTGAGAGTAAGGCAGCAGTAGTAGGTCACACAGGGCAGACGAAACCTGGCCTTGGAAAAAAGATAGCGGGAAGAAATGCTGAGGGGAGAAATATATAACGTTAAACAAAGGTAGAAAAGAAACACTAAATCAGATAGAAAGCAAAAATATGAGCCCTCCCCCTCATACACACCTTCCAACTTACTACACCCCCTCTCCTTAAGCCCCGTTCACACTGTGCCGACTCTGGGCCACGACAACCCAGCGACTTTTCCATTTGACAAGTTGGTTCCCACGCTCCAAGAAGGGGGGGGGAGGTTTTATTGGGGTTTTGATGTCTTGCCGACTGTCTGGGACATTCGGCCAACTAGTTGCCAGCATGTCATGCTAACCCTCACGACTCGAGACTCCCGTCACGACGTCGGCGCAGCATTCGGCATCAGTCTCAAGACCTCTTTCAAGACATGCCCGACCTTTTCACATCAACACCCAAGACCTCGTGTACCCTAGAGTCGTGGGTAGTCGTGGCCAAGAATCGGCACAGTGTGAACGGGGCTTTACACACACATGCACCCTCTCCCTCTCTTCCCTCCACGCTCACGCCCACCCACCGTCGAGCACGTGGACGGACACCGAGGCGGGCGTGGCGTGCACGGGCGCGCACGTGTAGTTTCCGGCGTCCCTCCAGGTGGCGTGAGTGACCAGGAGCCAGCTGGTGCCCGAGTTCTTGTTCGTCACCAACTGCACGCCGCCACGACCCCCGACGTTGATCTCTACCAGCTCCTCCTTGGCTGCTGGGAGGAGAGAGGACTTGTCTTCTTGTTTGTAGGGCGAGGGAGAAGGGACAGGCGTGATTGCCAGGGAGGACGCTGAGAGGTTACTAAGAGGAGCAGCAAATGGGATTGGTCTCCAGTCTCCACTGTCTTGTTTGTGAGGCGAGGGAGGAGGGAAAGGCGTGATGGCTACATATAAAAAAAAAAAGAATAGTGATAGGAAGGGATTGGTGAGGCTCCGATCCGTTGAGGAGAAGGAAGAGGACGAGCAGAAGGAGGAGGAGAACTTTGAGAAAGATGAGGAATAAAAGGAACGAGTTGAAATGGATGGGTTTTGATGTTTAAAAAAAAAGTTAATGAGGGTAATAACAGTGGGTGAAAAGAGGCTGAGAAAATGAGAAAAGCAGAAAATAATAATGTAGAATTGAAATTAGAAGCACTGATTAATGTGAAGCAGGATGATAAGGGAATAAAGGGCGGATAAAAAATGTATATCAATATTTTTTTAACGTTCTATATAGGAAAGAAATGTATAACTCATTATTTTAGAAGCAGGAGAAAAAGAAGACGAAGAAAAGGAGAAAGAGGATGAAGAATACACAGTTGACCTCTCTCTCTCTCTCTCTCTCTCTCTCTCTCTCTCTCTCTCTCTCTCTCTCTCTCTCTCTCTCTCTCTCTCTCTCTCTCTCTCTCTCTCTCTCTCTCTCTCTCTCTCTCTCTCTCTCTCCTTAAACAAAAGCACATAGATGAAATCCTATTAGTATGGCATGGGGTGTCACGAGCTAAAGTAGCCCTCGTCCATAAGGGCACCTATTCTAAAGCTTGCCCAATAGTTTGTTCTTTTATATTAGTGTGGGTGTGGCCCCCCTTGAAGTCCGTATTGTTCGTAGACACTATCACTTCAGGGGGCGTGCGCGACCCCACAGATGGGCAGCTGTCTTTACGCGCTGGGTGCTCAGGCCTGATAGGTCCACTTCGGCCGTAAAGGCGTTCCGCAGTGTTGCTGTGACACAGGTGAAGGGCCGCTGACACCTCAGCGTACGGGTCCTCGGGACTTCGAGGAGAAGATCACCGGACGCTACCGCTCTCGTAGCTCGCTCTGACCTCCTCCACGGGACTCCGAGGGCCGCGAGGTGTGGTGTGTGCTGCACCTGGGCCTTGTGCAGCACTGTGAGGGCGCCGACCTCCTGCGGTGCTCCAGACTATCCATCTGGTGGCTGGGGACTTTCTGTCTCGGGTGGTGACGTTGGTGCTGGTGTTGTTGTTGCTGTTCCCATTGCCGGTGTCCCCTTTGTTATCCCTGCTGCTGCTGCTGCTGCTGGTCACTGGCACCGTATATGAGGCGTTCGGCACGCCTCTGCACCCGGTACAACAGGGAGAGGTGGCACTGGGCGCTACTCATCCATGTGAGGGGGCTGTACAGCCTGTACTCCATGATGGGCCTCACCTGGGCCTTGTAAAGCCTTAGGAGTCCATCAGTGTCGAGAAGGTGGCGGACTCGACGCAGGAGTGTCACTCTCAGGGACGCCTTGCGCGCCACGTTCTCGAGGTGGCGGTCAAAGCTGAGTTTGGAGTCGACTTCCACCCCCAGGATGTTGATGGAGTCCCTAATGGCCAGGGTGTCGTCTCCAAACCTCAGCTGCCCCTCGAGAACTCTGGCGTCTCTCTCTCTCTCTCTCTCTCTCTCTCTCTCTCTCTCTCTCTCTCTCTCTCTCTCTCTCTCTCTCTCTCTCTCTCTCTCTCTCTCTCTCTCTCTCTCTCTCTCTTATCTGCTGAACTAGGATAATTGAAGAAACATTAGGATCAGCAGAACAGGATTCAAGGCTACATGAAGAGGGATCAGGAGGAGAAGAAGGAAGAAGAGTTAGACAGGAAGACGAAGAGGAAGAGTGGAATGAATAACAGTTTCGATCCTGGCTATTGACTTCCACTACCTCCTCTTTGTCCGTCGTTTAAGGGATTGGAGGAATATGTTGAAAGATTTGAGAAAATTGCAAAAGTTCTGATGTAGTGAGGAGGAAAAGGAGGAGGAGGAGGAAGACTAGGAAAAAGGATCGTAAGGGATTGATCTTTTTTTCTGTCTTCCTTATCTGGTAGTCAATGAGATTACGAAGGAAGTAAAGGAATTTGGAACGCGGGAAAGAGATGTGGAGATAACGAAGAGGAAACTGATGGAGTAACCGGGAAAAAAGGAAGAGGAAGACGAAAAAAGTAACTGAAAAATAATTGTGATAAAAGCATAGAGAGTAAAGGAGCCAGGTACAAGGAACAAGGATACGAAGATAACGAAGAAAGAGAAGATTAAGTAGGTATCAAAAAAGGTAGAGGACAAAGAAGAAAAAAAAAGAAAGGTGCAAGCAAAAAAAAGATAACACTAAGATTAAATTAGCTGAAGGTAAAATAAATGAACTAAAACATGAGGGTAATGAACAGGAAAAAAAAAATGTTAAAAAAGAAATATAAGGTGATCGAAAGAAAAAGGCAGCTGAAGGTAAAATCAATAAACAAAACGGAAGGATAATGAAAAACAGGAAAATATAAATTGTTAGAGTAGATAAAATAAAGATGGAAAGAATAAAGTAGCCAATAAGGACAGTTTAAAAGAAGGACCTGGAGGAAGAGGCGAATATTATGCAAGTTGGGTGAAGAGAAGGGTAATGAGAATGTGAGGGAAATACATCAACATTTACAAAGGTGAACGCTGTTGCCATGATACGAGAAGTGCGGCGATTATTAGTGAACGCAACGTGCCCGACTGCCCGCGGCCCCCCCGCGGCTGCGCGGCGTCGTCACTCGTCAGTGTCTATAGAGCAAGTGAACGGTCAGGGTGTGCACGGCGACACCCGCATGGAGTGGATAATTTGCCCACTTTAGCTTTTCCTCAGCAAGCGGCTGTCCAAGGTGAGGACGATGGTGTGGCCGCCTTGATACACGTGAGGCTGTGCACTGTGGTCAGGTGTGTGGTGAAGGAGTAGTGTCAACGTTGAGTGTTCATCGTGAGGCACAGCAGGGGGCGGCCCTTCCCTGACTCCCTCACCGCTGCACCCTGGCGCCGCTGCCCCCCTGTCCCCCCCCCCGGTCACCCCCCAGTGTGTTACAACACCACCACTCTGTGTGCTGTTTGACAGGTACGTAAATGTACGTTGTTCTATTCGCCACAAATAGTTTCAACTATTTTTTTTCCAGGAGTAGGCTATTGCTATTTAGTTTGTTTACCGAGGTAGCCTACTGTTGTATTCACTGCTGTGTTTTGTAGCGTCCAGCATCCAGTGTACAAATGGCCAGTGATGTACAGTATAAAAACAGCAATAAAAGACTATAACAGTAGGTTATTTCGCTCTGTACACAAACTATTCATAGCCTATTGAAAAATTCTCTCTCTCTCTCTCTCTCTCTCTCTCTCTCTCTCTCTCTCTCTCACACACACACACACACACACTTCGTCTCCCACGTTGAAGTATTGCCCAGCTGATGATACAAAACATGTTTCTCTCGCAGCTGTTTTTGCCTCGACGACAGGCCATAGCTGAAGGACGTGACCAACTGGGTAATGGGTATTGGTGCCTCTCAAACCAACACTTAAAATTAAAACATATTATTACTTCTCCCGTTAATATATATATATATATATATATATATATATATATATATATATATATATATATATATATATATATATATATATATATATATATATATATAGTCAACTTTCTTCTTAACCCTGCCTCCCCCCACCCCTTTCCCCTTCAGCTGTCATCCAAAGTTCTGAACCACCGCCACGGTACCCATGATCGTTATGTATTCATTATCACTACGAACCGTGTACAATTAATGGAAACATCAAAACAGACGTTATATTGGCTCTTCCTCTCCTACCATTGCAGACGGGGGAGTAAGGCTAAATGCAACAAAATAAAGAGTATCTCTGCTTGAATTTTCCTCCTTACACCTCTTTCTCTTTCCACACGCCAACACTAAGGCAACACAAGTCCCCTTGAACACACCATTGAAAGTCACATCGCGCAGCAAAGAGAATGAGGATGAATATATTAAACAATACATCAGAATACATAAACAAGTACCAAGGTTCAAATTTCCTCGTAACACTTTTTTTCTTTAATGTTCACCTCAGGCAACTCTAAACCAGCACCAAAGCATCCTCTTGTCGGTATTCTCAGACGCTTCCTCAACGATTCCTGAAGGCCTCAAAGGAGTTTTATTGGGTTCTCATCAGTTTATTTTTTTCAAGTTTATGGTGCAGAAGGCTTGTTAGTTTATCACGAAGGTCATAAAGCTACCCAGTACCCTTCAGGGAAGTGACCCACTACTCGTCCAAAATCTTGTCAAATATATGTGCTATTTTTTTATTATAGGGCGCCAAAATGTGTAAAAGCATAACATTATTTAGAAGGTAAACTTTGATCAATATTCGAAGGAGCAACACTGGCTCGCATAACATAATAACAACTACAACACACACACACACACACACACACACGCGCGCGCGTACTCAACCGCCCACCCACCCAGCTACTCACACTTCCTCCTTCCTTACACCCTCACAAGTCGTTACTTAAGAAAAGAAGACCCATAACGAGTTGTCAACAGTCAGGAGCGCTCCTTATGCCTCGGCGCCGCCCGCAGAGGCCGGGCCGGGGCGCTGGTTGGCCTTCCCCCTGTGCCCTAGAGGCCCATCCCCACTATGTACCGCCGACACTCTTTCCGCGACGCCCCGATAATGGAAATAAAGGGTTCACAGCCGACTTGGTGCTGGTTTGAGGGCGACTGGTGCGAAAGGAAGGTGTTGGGCGGGAGATTAGAACATTTTTGTATTATTTTGATATATTTGGGTATTGGGATATTTCGACGACTGAGCGTGGTAATGAAGGAATTAAAGTGTTCACGGCCGACTTGTTGCTGGTTTGGGGGTCCTCGGTGTGAAAAGAGGGTGCCGGGAGAGAGATTCGAACCTGTTAGTTGTATTTTGTGGTATTTCGGTTATTTTTTTTGGACATCGGAGCTTAACACTTGAACACTAACCTTCAAAAAAAGTCACACCACCACTAACGGGTATATCATACCCGATTTTGAAAAAAAAAGGAAAAATATTAAATGTAAAGCTTTAATGAAATAAAATTACATGAAGGGACTTCAAGCTTTTTACCTTGACTTAACAATAAGAAGAACTGAAAAAGTATTCTTTTAATATGAAAATCAGGTACTGAAAAATGTTACTAAAAATAGGAAAAATTTTCAAAAATTTAAAAAAATTCATAAAAAAAAAAGCCTTTCCTCCCATGGCTTCCAAACTTCTCGTACGGCCTCCCAGGTCCTGTGACCCACTGCACAGGTGATCACTAAAAATGTGCGTATTCACTATCATGGGGATGTGGACAACATCCTGTATCACTAACCATGGGTATGTCGTACCCGAACGTAAGCCTACAACAGAGGTGAGCAGAGAGAGCGAGACGACGTGACCTTCCCTTACACTGTCAAGCGGGCACATGAAGCTACTGAGGAGGTGGGCACCCTCAGAGCACGGGAACCGTACACATTTGCATTGACGTCATTCGCTCCGGGTTCCTCATACCCATGGTTAGCGTTCTAGGGTTAATAATGGAGGGAAGAAAGTGTTCAAGGGTGAGTCGGAGTTGGTTGAGAGAGGTTAAAGGTGAAGAGAGGGTGTTGTTTGCTGCACGATCCTTGTTATTTTGCTTTTTCAGGTATTTTATAACGGAGTGTAGTAATAAAACGAGTAAAGTGACGAGGGCGGCCTGGTGTGAAAAGAGGGTGTTGGGAGGGATATTTCAACATGTGTGTTGTATAGTCTTTATCTGCTGATTTTTATTTTATTTTATTCTTACACAACGAAGCATAATGATAAAGAGAATAAAGTGTTCATGGGGAGGGACCGGGAGATGCTGAAAAGGGGAATTCGAACAGTTTTTTTTACTGTACTCATTGTCTTGTGTTTAGCTGACTTTTCCTTAGGAACCCAATGATAACAGAAAGCCAGGAGGAGTTGGGAGGCAGTTTGCTGTAAATGGAGGCTGCCGAAAGGAGAAGCTAAGACTGCAAAGGAGGCGCCAGGAGGAATCCACACCAAGGCACTGTTATTGTATTCGTGGTTTTATTGTATCAAGTGGCGTTGTGTGTTTAGCGAAGTTAGAAATGTCGTGTTCAGGGGTGGACTGTACTGAGTTAGAAGTGCTTGGAAGTGTCAAAAGAGGAGATTCGAACCAGAGTAGCGATTAATTACGTTGTTTTATTTCATTCTGTAGATTATTGTATTAACATTGTAGTGATGGGAGAAACAGTGTTCGGTTAGAGGCGCTTGTGTGAAAAAAGAAGTGCTACAAAGGGAATTCAAACCGAGGTATTCATATTGTATCCATCGTTTTTCCGCATTCACTATAGCTTTTATGAACGTAGTGATGGAAGCAATAACGAGATACATCTGTTATTTAGTGTTGATCTGTGACATGGGTCATATTATTATCAGTGATATTGTTCTTGAGTCACCATTAGTGTTGTAGCATTGTGGCCCTAGTACGTCCATGGAGGGAAGGGGGGGTGGGGTGAGGGGGAAGGGGTGTTAGCAGTGTAGCCTCTTGGTGGAAGAAAGGAACAGTGATGAGAGAGACTGCCGGACGGGAAGATTTACTGCTACAGACAAATGAAGGGCCATAACTGTGTCCGCAGAGAAATAGGCTCCTCCTCCTCCTCCTCCTCCTCCTTCTCTTCCTCCTCCTCCGTCTGCTGCATCATTATCTCCTCGTCCTCGTCCAGATCGTCTCCCGCCTCCTGTTCATCTCCATCTCCAACTCTTTTAGGCACTTTATCTTCCTCTTCCATCTTTTCTCCTCTTTTTCCTTCTCGCCCTCTTATTCTTCGTCTTGATTTCCTCTTCATCTCCTTCATCTTCATTTTTCGTTTCCTCTTCCTCCTTCTCTTCCTTCTCTTCCTCTTCCTCATCCCCATCCTTCATTTCCATCAGCTGTATCACCGTCTTCCTCTCGTTGTGGGTTTTCTCTTTTTCCTCCTCCACCTCCTCCTCCTGAACCATTAATTAAGCAATATAACAATGCCTGCCACATGGATCAACAGGAATAAGAACTGATTACATTAATCTGCTCCTCATGGTGTGTGTGTGTGTGTGTGTGTGTGTGTGTGTGTGTGTGTGTGTGTGTGTGTGGACGGGGTAGGTTATTATATTGTTTTACTGTTTTTGATACATGTAGTCTTCATTAGTTAACTTTTTATATTTATAGTTTCAAAGCTTAATGACTGTGATTTTTTCTCTTCTATTTTGTTCTTTTTTCATCTTTTCGTTTTGTCATTTTGTAATTATTGAGATTTTTAGTGTAATTATTTATCATGTAATTTTGGTGTAATTCTTTATGTATGTTTTTTTTTTTGTTATTGCGTTTGCAGTGATTGTTTCGTTTACTTCTTTTAAATCCTTGTTGATATTTTTTTTAAGGAAATAACACACACAAATAGAGAGAGAGAGAGAGAGAGAGATATTAAAAAATGTTGGAGAAAGGAAGAAAAGAGGCTGAGGGAATGGAAGAGGATCTAAGGGAGTAGGAAAAGAGGAGGAGATAGAGGAGCAGGATTTGGGAGGAAGGAAAGAGGAAGGGAGGGTGGATGAAAGTTAGAGAGAGAGAGAGAGAGAGAGAAAAGGAAAAAAATAACATCGACAGGGGGGATGGGGAAGGGAAGAAGGCAGAGGGGAGGTTGAGGAGGGTCGGTACAACTATTAGCTTCATAATTTAAAGGTTTGGCAGGACGTGATAACATTCTATAGGCCTCTACCACAAAATAGTTAGGCCCATACTTCCTCGTACAAAAGTTATTGGGCGGGTTCATGGGTTTAGTGTGTCGGGGAGCGGCCACTTATTGAAGAAGAAAATAAATGTGTGCGGCTGAATTGCTAAAAAAAAAAAAAAAAAAATAGGAAGCGAGGAAGAGAAAAAGAGAAGGAAGGGGAAATAAACTGTAGAGGAAAGGAAATGGAGAATATGTCAAACTGATGGTGTAGTACAGAACGTGTGGTTGAGCTGCACACACACACACACAAAAAAAAAAGAGGAAACTGTAAGAACAAGGAAACAGCGGGAAAACGATGAACATTAAAAACAAAAACGAGAAAAATATGTAGCTTAACGAAAACTGTGATTAAAGTTCATTGGAAGAAGGAAAAGAGGAAAAGGAAAAATGAGAAACAACAGGGAAATATATGAAAATTGTAAAAGATGGAAAATATTTTGCTGTACGAAAGTGTGATTTACTGCATTAAGGAAATGGATAATATGAGAGTGGATTAAAAAAGTAGAAATTAAAGAAAATGGGAAGAAAAATGAAAACATTTTGTGGATGAACTGCGTTAAAAGAAAAACAAGACAGAAGAAAAGAGAAATATGAAAATTAAACGGTTCTTTTAGGTAAGGTTAGAACGGAAGTAGGAAGGAAAGATGGGGCGAAGGGAAGGCGAGAAGGAGGGGAGGAGAAGAGAAAAGAAGAAAGGGATACAGGGAAAATTTTAGAAGCAGCGAAAGGATGAAAAGGAAAAAAAAAAAAACGAAAAGCGCGGAGGAAAGGAATAATGGAAGAGAGAGAGAGAGAGAGAGAGAGAGAGAGACTTTAGTTGCTTATAAGATAAAAAGGAAAGAAAAATAAATTAAAGGAAGGAAAACACTGAGAAGGGGGAGGGGAGAGAAGGGGTGAGAGGAGGGTGAAAAATGATTTAGAATTAATTTGATCCCTTACGAAATGTGTCCAGGAAAGTTTGGGTTAAGGAAGGAGTTTACTGGTGTTTTATTTAATTATTCTCTCTCTCTCTCTCTCTCTCTCTCTCTCTCTCTCTCTCTCTCTCTCTCTCCTCCATCTTCTTAGCCTGTGGAGAGAAGGCGGGGATGAGAAAGAGCTGAAAGAAAGGAGAATGGTATTAGGAAATATTTTGTTGAAGGAGAAAGAGAGGCCACGGAGGAAATGGAGGGGAAAGTGGAAGAGAGAAAAATGCGAGAGAGATAAGAAAGAGAGAAAAAAATGCTTGCCTGTGGAGACTGAGATTCCGATGAAGTGAAGAACGAGGGAATAGGAAAAAAGGAGAGGAATAAAAGGAAAAGAAAAAAGAAGGGAAGAATATTAGAGAAGTGAAAAAGAAAATAGTAAATAAGAAAAAAATGTAAAAATGAGAGAAAAAATGAGACGAATAGAAAGAAAAAAACAAGAAATGGAAGAATATTAGAAAAGAGAGAAGGAAAATAAATAGGATAAAAAATATGACAAAATAGACGTAAATTAAGAAAGAGAGAGAGAGAGAGACTCACATTTGCACTTTATGTAAAAACAATTGAATATATTGTAATAGACCTCCAGATATTTTGTCCCTCCTACTTGTAACTTTTTCTCTATTTTCATTCGTTTTCCTCACACCCGAGACCATATTTTTACTGTTCATTTTTATATTTATTTAACTGCTTTCCCTTCCCTCCCCCTGACCCACTCGTCTTCCTCACCTCTCCTCCCACACCTCTTGCTTCCTTACCTCTCTCCCCCACCTCCTCTTCTCCTGTTAACATATACTTACCTCCATCTTTCTCCTCCCTTTCCCTATCGCATCCCATTCTTCTTCCCTCCTCTTTCAAACCCCTTTCCGTTCCTCCTGTTATTTTCCTTTCCATATCCTGCCACTATTACCTTCTTTTTCAACTCCTTCTGCTCCTCCTTTTCCCTTTAGTCATATAATTAACTCAGTCTTCCACCTCCCCTTCCCCATTGCTTCCTGTTCTTTCCCTTCCCTCCTTCAAACCCCTTCCACATCCTACCCCTACCACCTTACCCCTTTCCTCGTCCTCCTCTTCCTCCTTCATTTCTCTTCATCTCTTCCTTCGTACCTGTCTTCTCCCTTACCTGTCCTTTTTCCCCCTCAACCCTGCAGGGAAAAGCGGGGTCGAAATATTCACGAGAAGGAAACAGAGAACAAGGAGGGGAAAACAAGTGTATGGGGTGTGCAACAAGGGGAAACAGTGGTGGTGGTGGTGATGGGTGTTGCTATTTTGGTGGTGATGGAGGAAGAGGTGTGGTGGTAGTTACTGGTTATAGGTGTTGTTATTATTGTTGTTGTTGGTGGTGGTAGTTAAGGTGGTGGTGGTGGTAGTTATGGTGGTGGTGGTGGTAAATGATGGAAAAAAAATACGGAGAGTCTCAAGGTCTGATATATAGGGCAAAGGAGGCGGCTCGGCGGAGGCACGTAAAGGAACCGCATAAAGGAAGTGATATGCATGAGGCGAGAGTGAATTAGTGGCGATGGGAGAGGCCGCGAGGAGAGGAGGAGCAGGTAGGACAGAACGTAGATAGGGAAATATTGATTTAAAACAGACTAGAACTTTGAAAAAAGATGACTGTGGAATATGGAAAAAGCTGACTTGAATATTAAAAAAAAAAAGATTGAAATATGGAAAAAAACAGACTGTGGAATATGGAAAAGAAGATTGTGCAATATGGAAAAAATAAGATTGTGGAATATGGAGAAAAATAGTCTGGAATATGGATTAAAAAATAACTGTTCAGTGTGGAGAAAATAATTGAAATATGGAAAATGACTGTGAAACATTGAAAAAAAAAACTCTTACTGCTGAATCTGGTAAAAATGACTGTGGAATATGGAAAATAACAATGTGGACAATGAAGAAAAGCAGACTGAAATATGAGATAAAACCTGACCGTGGAATATAAAAAGATATATACTGTGGAATATTAAAAAACGGATGTAGAATATTAAAAAAAAAAAACTAGAATGTGGAGAAAGCAAATATATGAAAAAAACCTGTGCATTGAAAAAAAAAAAAAAAGACTGAAGTACGAAAAAGAGTGGGAGAGAGATTTTCCGGTGGTGACAAATGAATGGCCAAAGAGTATGAAAAATAATATTAATAGATATAAAGTGAAACTAAAGAAGAATGATTTATAAAAGGGGGAAGTTAAGAAAATTAATAAGAATGAAAAAAAGGCAGAAGAAAATACGTATAAAGGACAGACATACAAACACACACACACTGAGACAGACAGTCCAAACCGATAAATAAATCTGCACGCGTGGAAACACAGACAAGAGAGAGAGAGAGAGAGAGAGAGAGAAACAATCCGCAAAACCAAAAGCTTCGCTCGGCAAAGAAACTCACAAATAAAAACGAACAAGAGCAAATCATTCAATCTTGTCACGCGAACAACAACAACAACAAAAATAACAGCAATAACAAGGAAGCGAAAACAAAGTCATCAGCATTTTAGAGTGAGCAACAACAACAACAACAAAAATAACAGCAATAACAAGGAAGCGAAAACAAAGTCATCAGCATTTTAGAGTGAACAATAACAACAACAACAACAACAAAGTGTCAAACAGTGAACACAGTCTAAAACAAAATATGCAACTCTTTTTTTCCCTTCCTTCCTTCCTTCCTTCCTCTCCATCTTCGTACACTTCCACACACTCCCTCCGCTAACCATTACATCCCTCTTTTTTTTTCCTTTATATTTGTTTCTCTATTAAACTTTATCTGCCATTTGTATTTCTGTTATCTGTGTTTTTATTTTTTTATTTTTTTATTTCGGTACTTGTCGCCTTTCTTTCCTTTTCTACGCATTTCCCTGTGTCGCTGTTGTTTGTGTTACTCTTCACTTTCTGTATTACATTATTTTTGCCTTTTATTTTTCGATGTTCGTCTATTTTCTTGCTCCTTTAAACTGATTTTCCTGTGTTGCTGTCATTTTTTGGTTCTCTTTTCTTCGATGCTACATCACTAACACACTTACACTTCCGTTACGTGTCTACGTGTTATTTTTTAAAACTTTTCCTCTGCATCATTTCTTTTCTTGCATCCAACAGCCCCTTGCTTCCTTTCCTCACATCCTCCATTTCCTCAGCATCCATCACTACATTCCCTACATTCCCTCCTTTCTCCTTTCCCCACTTTTTTACCTCTCCCTTTCCCTTTCTTCCCTTCCCCGAGTCCCCTTCTACCTCTCATATTCCCCTCTCTCCTTCCCCTCCTCTTTCCTCTTCGTCTTCCCCCTCTCCCTTTTTCCTCTCCCCTTCTTTCTCTTCCCTTCCCTGTCCCATTACCCCTCTCCCCTTTTCTTCCCCCTTCTTCCCCTCCCCTTCCCTCTCTCCCATTCCCCTTCTTCCTCTCCCCTTCCTCTTTCCTTCCTCCTCTCGCATTACCCCTCTCCCCTTCCCTCTCCCCTATTCCCTCTCCCCTTTTCCCCCTCGCCTCATCCCACACCCCTACCCCCTCTCTCATTTTCGCTCTCCCCTTCCCTCCCAATCAAAAAATCCCTCCCCTTTCCCTTCTCCCCTACGTACTTACTTTCCTGTCTTTCCATTCCCCCCCCCCCCCCACCCCGGTGTGTACTCACGTGGGTCGCGGGGCAGCACGTGGTACCAAGTGACGGGAGCTCCCCTGATGGCGCCCTTCACCACGCACGTGATGTTGATATCGCTGCCCGCCTTCATGAAGATCTCCCTCGAGCCGGTGATGCGCGCGCTGGGGACTGGCGGGAGGGGGAGAGGGGTTAGACAGGAGTTGCGCTGGGTACTGGGGGAGGAGAGGAGAGGAGATAACAATTAGACAGGGTGGCTTGTTCATTGCATAGGGGATAAGGGAGGGAGGGAGGGGGGTATGGTGAAGCGGAGGATGAGGAGGAGGAGGAGGAAGTGGAGGAGGAGGAGGAGTAGGAGTAGGGGGAGGAGGAGGATAAGTAGGAGGAATTACATTTATAAAGGAATTGTGGATCTATGATGCGGTTAAACAGTCGAAGCAAATGTGGAGAAACAAGAATAAAGACGTGGAGACAAATATGGAGATTAAAGTTCTTCTAAGGTGTGGAGAGAGAGATAAAGAGGAGCAGGAAGTGGAAGAGAAAGGAGGAGAATGAGGAAAAAAAAATTACAGAAGTGGGAGAAAGACTCGACTGCAGGGCAAGGAATTGGAGGTTAAATTGGAGTGAAAAAAGGAGGAACAAGAGATGAAGGAGGAGGCTCAGGAGGAGGAGGAAGGACAAAGATTAATAGGAGGTTGACAAGGTTCGTGAATCTGTAGGACACGGAAGTGGAGGTAAATATTTTTCAGACGAATCCTAAAAAAAACGGGCAAGTGGACTAAATGGGTGACTAAAGACAAGCGGATGAGACTCAAAGAGGTCGTGTGGATGAAGAGAGGGAAGAGGACGAGAAGAAGAAAGGAGACAAAAAAAAAGAAGCAAATCACTGAAACATTGTGTAGTATAAAAGGAAAAAGTAAACATGAAGTTCTAGAAAAGAAAGATTTGATAGTAACAAAAACAAAAGGAAAGAAAGATCGAGAAAAAGGAAGGAAGGAAAAAAAGGAGTTTTAATACGTTCAGAAGACATTGAAAAAGCGAGGAAAACAGAAAAGTCAACCGAAAGAAAAGTGAGAGTTGAAAGCACAGAGAGAAAAGAAAGAAGGAAGACAAGAGAAACAGACAACAAAGGAATTAAGGAAGAATAAGAGAAACATGATCAGGAGGGGAATAAGACGAGAAGGGAAAGCAGAGAAAGACAAGCGAGGCGAAGGTGTGCGACAAAAAAGTGGAGTGTAAGGAAAAAGTGGAAGATGGAAGAAGGAAGTGGAGGATAGGTCAATGAAAAAGGGGAGAGGGAGAAGATTCAAGGAAGAGGCAGTGATGGTGAGGGCTACGAAAATAAGGAGAGGAAGAAGGAGGAACTAGGAAGAAGGGAGATAGGGAAAAAAGGCGTTGATGAATGATGGAAAAGGGCGAAGGAGAAGAAGGATTAAGAGGAGAGATCAGAGAAAGTAGATTGTGAATGTCAGAAGAAGAAAGGAGGAGGAAGAATAGAGATGTAAGGAAGAGAAAGGAACGAAAAAAGAAAAGGAGAAATAGACGGACAACGAAGAGTAAGAGGAGAATGGGAAAAGACAACATTCAAGTGCTTAAAAGACTATGAGAATGAGAGAAAAAAAAATATAGAAAAAATAAATGACAGTAGAGCTACAAAAGGAAAAGTTACAAAAAGAAGAGAACAAAAGAGAAGAATGGTACAAAGATGAGGTGTTTTAGAAGGGAATTAAGTAAAAAAAGAATGAAATGAAAAAGGAAAAGGTAAATAACACAATCAATTAGAGGTTATGATGATACAAAATAAGTGTACACGCAGAAGAAAAGAAACAAAGCAAAGAAATATAGACATTGGAGAAACAGAAGAAGCACGAAGAGAGAGAATAAAGGCGAGTGTATGTTTATTAATAGGGAAATGGAACGAAGATAAGGCAATGAATAAATGAGGGAGGAAGGGGAAGAAGATACCTCACAACCAAACCAGGGAACTGGAGAGAGGGGAGCGAGAGAGAGAGAGAGAGAGAGAGAGAAAATAACAGTTAAGATTTCGTAATAGCAAACCAGATTATATACAACCAAGAGAGAGAGAGAGAGAGAGAGAGAGAGACTGAAAACTGAGATAGGGAAGAGTAAAGGAAATTGAAGGAGAAACAGAGGCCAAGAGAAAGGCGGCAGGAATGGCGAGGGGAAGAGAGGGAGAGGAACGACTTGATCATTCGGCGAGGGGAGAAAAGGCTGGGGATGAGTTAGAGAAACACTGGCGGGATTTGGTGCCCGTGACACCCTTGTGACTGGCGCTCAAGATATGTTGTTGTTGGTGGTGGATGTGGTGTTTGTCTAAAATGCCGCTAAATAATAATAGTAATAATAATAATAATAATAATAATAATAATAGTAATAATAATAATAATAATAATAATAATAATAATAATAATAATAATAATAACAATAATAATAATAACAATAATAATAATAATAATAATAATAATAATAATAATAATAATAACAATAATAATAATAATAATAATAATAATAACAATAATAATAATAATAATAATAATAATAATAATAATAATGATAATAATAATAGTAAAAGAAAATATTGAAACGAGCTGATGTACTTGAAATTGTAAATAGACGATTTTTTTGAGAAAAAAATAATGAAAACTAGAAGAGATCATGTAATTACGGAAAAAAAACGAAAAAAAAAATCGAAAGTATACGAGCAAAAAAGAAAAAAAGTAGAAAAGGGGAAACTGGAAAAGTGAAAAAAATTCCTACAACAATCAAAACAAAAAATGTAATATAATTCGAAAAATTGTGAAAATAAGAAAAAAAGTGAAAGAATGATTATAACATTTACAATAGTGAAACAATGAGTAAAAAGTTACAAAAAGATAAATATAGAAAACGTAAATATATATAATGGCTAACTTAAATAAATTGGAATAAATATTTAATTACCACGGTCCCCCCTCCCTCCTTCGTCCCTTTCTTTCCTTCCTTCCTTCCTTCCGTCTCGCTCGCATATATTGTTTCTGTGCCTCTCTCTCTCTCTCTCTCTCTCTCTCTCTCTCTCTCTCTCTCTCTCTCTCTCTCTCTCCTGTTTCATTGCGTTTCTCTTTTATTCTTTGCTTTCCGTCTAGTTTCGTCCATTTCTCCTTTCTGTTTCCTTGTTTCATTTCCTCGCATTCACTGTCTTCCGTTTTCTTTCCTTTTACTCTCCTTTCAGTCTTCTCTGTATCCTCCCTCTTTCTTTCCTTTGTTTCCAAATTTCCCTTTCTGTTTCCTTTCTACATTTACTCACATTCGTCATCGTTCACTTTCTCCCTCTCCTTTCACTCTTCTCTGTATCCTTTCTTTTTTCTCTCCTCTGTTTCCGTATCTCTTTTTCTATTTATATATTTTTATTTTCAGCTTAATCGTATATTTTCCTCCATAGTTTCCTTCACATCCCTTTTCCTACCATCACACTTTTCTCTGTTCCTCTTTATCTGATCCTCTCCTATCTTTCCTTTGTCTCCCATTATTTCATTAGACTCGTCATCTTATTTATCATTTTTCTCTTTCATCTCCATTGTTACCTTTCTTTCCATGCTTTCCTATCCCTCTGGTTTGTCCTGTACCCTTCCTCTTGCATTCCTTCCGCTCCATTCCTTCTCTGTTAGTCTCTTATCTTCCTCTCTCATTTCCTCCTTTCCTTTGTAACCTTTTTCCTCCTTTTTTACCTCTCATCCCATCCACCTTCTTCTCGCACTCCACTCCATTCCCCATTCCATTTGTCTCTTATCTTCTTTTCTTTCTCTTCTCCTTCTTTCCTTTGTAACCTAACCATACCTCTCATGCTATCCCTCATCCAGTCTCCCTTTCTTCTTCCTCCCATCCCCATCCCTCATTAGCCTCTCGTCATCTCCCTTTCTCTGCCGCCACACCTCTCCTTCCGTCACTCCACCCTCAGGCCTGTCCTTTTTTTCCTCCTCTCTCTCTCTTGCTTTCTCTCTTCCTGTCACTTTTTTTTTCAGCTCTATTGTTTTTAATTCCTTGCCTTCTGGATTATTTTTTTTCTAATCACTATTTCCCTAGTTTATTCCCTCCTCTTTTTTTGTACACGTGGTTCTTTATCTTTTCTTCCTTGTTAGTAATTTTTCTGTTTCCTTCATTCCCTCCAAGCCTTGTGTTTCCTGTTCTCCCTTTTTCCCTCATTCTTTTCTCTCCTTTTCTTCCTGACGCATAATTTTTGCTTCACCTTTCCTTCCTTTTTTTACTTTGTTTTCATTTTCATTCCTTTTAATTATTTTTATTTTCCTTTTCTCTTCTGTCTCTTCTTTTCTTTCCCATCTCTTCGTCAAACAACATTCCTTTCTTCACCTCTCACTACCTTCACACGTCTCTTTACTTCCCACCTTCTCGCCCTATATATTTTCTTCCTCATTTATCTTTCTCTTCCCCCACTGTTCTTAATCCTTTCCATTTGCCTTGTTTATCTCTAAGTCTTCTGTGAGGTTATGCCCATCCTTTCATCATGCCTTTTCATCTCCCCCTCCCACACAGTCGTTAGTCTTTTTTTTTTTTTTTTACCTATTTTGACTTATTTTTTCTTCGTGATATTCCCCCCGTGGTTGATTTCTCGAGTAAGTTGTTACCGGAAGCCACTGGTAGCTGGCTACATCCTCCTACTTAAATTTCTCCTCCTCCTCCTCCTCCTCCCTCATTTCCTGTCTGTATCTCACCGTCTCATCCTCTTAGCCCTCAGTCATCCATATACATTCATCCCACACACACACACACACACACACACACACAGTCCAGTGTTGCCACTTCATGGGAATTTCCCACAAATCTGTGAGAAACGAGGCTACGTGGGAAGAGTCGGGGAATTTTTTTTTTTTGTGGGAATTCTGAAAAAATGCAATGAAATCCGATTGTAATACAAGAGGACCATTTTTACATGTTCCTTCCCCCGGAGCCGCCACCTCCAGAACGAAGACTGACTACACTTGTAATTTGTACACGTTCAGCTCACGTGAGTTAAGCGCTTCCCCCTCCCCCTCCCGTCTTCCCACTAGGAGGCACCCACCAGTGTGTGTGTGTGTGTGTGTGTGTGTGTGTGTGTCTCACACCTCACTCACCCTTCCTCCACCTCCAACACACCCTTACACCCTGTACCCCCCCTTTCGCCATTGCAAGGCCGTACCCATCCCGCCCACCACACACACCCCCACCCACCCTTTACCCATGGCCTAATAGCCCAGCCAGGGATGATGGCCCACTCAAAAAAAAAAAAAAAAAAAAAAAAAGTACCCACCTTCATCACCTTAAACCCACCCTTCCACCACCCCAAGCACAACCCCACCCCCTATACCCGCCTTCATCACCTTATACCCACCTTCCTCCACCCGAAGCACACCCACACACCCTATACCCACCTTCATCACCTTATACCCACCATTCCTCCACCCGAAACACACCCACACACTATACCCCCCCTCCACTCACCCACAACGCTGAGCCTGAAGCGGCGGAATATCTTAGGCTGCGTGGACACCTGGCACTCGTAGAGGCCAGGTCAGTGATGGCAGGCCGGTCCACCTCCAGGCTCCAGAAGGGCGAGCCGGGCAGATGCATCGCGCGGAACCTCGTGTCCGTCGTGTACGTGAAGTTACCTGTGGTCAGCACGTGCAGGTCCTGGCGCCTGATCCACGACACCTGGGAAGGAAGAAAACCTGGTTGTGTGTACGAGGGGAGTAATTTTGTTTGAAATGTTTTTTTGGTTATAAGGGCCGCATTTTTATATATGTCAGCAGTGTTGGCAAGCTTGTGAGTGATGTGTCTCCCTGGTGGCAGTGATCATGCAGGCGTGGGGCGTACAAGTCATCATGATAGCGTACACTGGCAGAGGTTCCCAACCTTTATTTTCAGGCGACCCCAATCATGCACCTCAAGACATGACTGCGACCCCTTTAGTTTAGTTGTATATGTGTTATTATCATAACACCATGATTGATATTTTGAGGTCTTGGCGACTCCAGGAAAAAACGCTTGGCGACCCCACTTGAGGTCACGACTCCGGGGTTGGAAAAGAGGGGCGTACACTGTACAGTGATCCCTGCGCCGCCTCACGCAGAGGAATGATTTACAGCATAGAGTCCTTCGTTTCTAGTGACATATTCAGGCAGTAACAAGCGGGTGGCGAGGCACTGACGAAGAGGGAAGGCGCCTTGTGTTGCCAACTCTCAGAGGTAACGTAGGGAATGCCATTATATTTTAGTATTATTATTTAACTAAGCAATGGAAGAAATTATTTATTTAATCGCAAACTTCAATAGCAATGCTTATTATTCGATGGAAAGCGACCAAAGTACTCCAGCTGTCAATGTAACCATGTCGACAAAACCATCTGGGCAGTGTGGGTAAAACAAAGGCGCATCGATGACGTCACGCCGAGCCAGTGTGTTGGGGAAAGTGTCAGAGTGAGGGTGTATCCATGTGCCGTGCGTGTTAAGGTCCCCGGCGGGTGTGTCGCGCGTGTGCAAGGCGGGCGGCGGCGTGCTGAGGCGAGGCGAGGCGAGGATCAGGTGAGAAACGGTGTGGTGGTTGTTGCAAGGGACGCAGCGTATAGACAATGGTTGAGGCAGGGGAGGCCGGTGGGGAGGATGGAGTGAGTGCCCTGCCGCCTGAAGCATTGTCCTGCCAGTTTGTTCCTTCCCGCGAGACTATTCTTGATTATTACAGTGATTATGAAGCGTGTCCATGTTGAGAATCGCCTGGGGAGTGAATTGAAGGTATTTAAAGGCGTATAATTATTAATATTTGAAGGAAGTTGTTCCGTGCTGTGATTGGCTGCCGGCCGTGACGTCATCGGTGCCTGGCCGGTGATGTTGACCTGTCTTATTCCTGAGGGTGTTCCAGGATTTGACCTAAATATGACTAAGGCTAACCAGTCACCAGGTGTTGTAGGTACTCCGAATCACGCCATCATACAAGGGACTATACGAGGTTGTTACACTCGCAGCTTGACCGATTACTTAGGACATGACGATCGGGAACGGAACTCTAGAAGAATGCACACACCCATGACAAACCATTAACGCTAACCCAGTCTAGAGTATGGGGATTAGAAAAGAATAAAGGGAAGGACTGCTTTAAGTTTTAACAAGGTAATGATATGATTAGCGATATCCCACACCCTTTAATTAACTAGCTTGTCTTACCCCCTGTCATCCCTTCCCCCACCCTCTACCCGTCTTCATCCCCCCCCCTATCATTAGTATTATCATCTTCCAACCTCCCCCAGCCAATCCTTCTCCAGTACTCCCCCCACTTCCCCCCCATCCCCGTAACTGCTCCCCGCAAATTCCTGCTTCTCCCTCCATATCCCCACCAGTTCATTTTTTTCTCCCTCTCCACAGCTCCCCTCCCCCGTTCCTCTCTCCCTCCCTCGCCTCCCCCTCTCGTCTGCCGGCTTCCGGTCCTCAATCCCCCCCCCCCTCTCTCTCTCTCTCTCTCTCTCTCTCTCTCTCTCTCTCTCTCTCTCTCTCTCTCTCTCTCTCTCTCTCTCTCTCTCTCTCTCTCTCTCTCTCTCTCTCCGGTGCTCCTCCTGTCCTGTGAAGTAAAAAAAGTACTTGGACAAACTCGACACGAACAAATCAACGGGACCCGACAGTTTGTCCCCGCGGTTATTAAAAGAGCTTAAACAACAAATACTTCAACCACTCACTAACATATTCAACCGGTCAGTCCAACTAAACAAGGTCCCGGAAGACTGGAAGATGGCGAACGTGACACCGATTTTCAAAAAAGGAGACAAAAGCGTTGCATTAAACTACAGGCCCATAAGTTTGACATCAGTGGCAGGAAAAATACTCGAAAAGATTATTAGAGATAAACTTGTTAAGTTTCTAGAAAACAATAATATAATCTCCGACACCCAGCATGGCTTCAGAAACAAGCGCTCCTGCCTAACGAATTTATTAGACTTCTTCCAAGGTATATATAAGAACTGGGATGCCCACATTCCCAGTGATGTTATATACCTGGACTTTCAGAAAGCCTTCGACAAGGTACCGCACGAGCGACTCCTTAAGAAACTGCACTCGACGGGCATCGGAGCCAATCTGATCGCGTGGATAAGAGATTGGCTCACCGACAGAAAACAACGAGTCCTACTCAACGGACAGCCTTCCGATTGGCTACCAGTCACTAGTGGAGTGCCTCAGGGGTCAGTGCTGGGACCCATCCGCTTTATCATATATATCAATGACCTAGAATCAGGACTGAAATCCACAATATCGAAATTTGCAGATGACACCAAGGTGGGTGGAGATGCCCTCACACAGACCGACTGCGAAATCATTCAGAAAGACCTCAATCACATTATCGAATGGTCGGAAAAATGGCAAATGTCTTTTAATGTTGACAAATGCAAAGTCATGCACATTGGGTCCCAAAATAGTAACCATACATACATCATGAATGGGAGACCTCTGCAAGCGATGCAGGAGGAAAGGGATCTTGGAGTCACTATCAGCAGTGACCTGAAACACGCGAATCACTGTAAAAAAGCATAAAACAAGGCCAACATTATTCTCGGGTTCATAGCGAGGAACTTCGAGTGTAAAACACCAGACGTGATGCTATCCTTGTATAATTCCATGGTAAGACCGCACCTCGAGTATGCAGTGCAGTTCTGGTCTCCCAATTACAGAAAGGACATTGCTCTACTGGAAAGGATTCAGCGACGCGCAACAAAGGTGATTCCAACCTTCAGGGCTCAACCGTACGAGGAACGACTCAAGCGACCAAGGCGACCTTCCTCAGTGACCAAGGCGACCTTCCTCAGTGACCAAGGCGACCTTCCTTGGGTTCACACGTGACTTTGCCCCGCTGCTGTGTGGTGCCAACTCGCTCTTTCCTCTGTTTTCCTCTGCTTTCGCGGTGTGAGGCGTTTGTGCTTCTGTGTAACTGCTGCTGTACTGGAGGACTACAAAACCAGGAGGATTACCCTGCCTTCTACTACAGACCGCTAAGTGTTCTGATTTAGTATTTACTTAGTTAGATAGTGATCCACAGTTACTCCTAGGACAAGTGTATTAAGCTTCCCACATCTACACTAAATTCAACATTCTTTCACGCCAACCCAGTGCTACACGGTTTTATATTGCTTTTGTGTTTTTTAATATTGCTATTGTGCTTTCTTCTCCTTCTATTATTAGGATACTTTACTGTGCTGTGATAATAGGACTACGTGAATCAGGCGCGCCAAGCTAAGTTAATTTCTAAGTCCACACAAAAACACTAGATAATCCACTTTCCGCGCAAACCTAGTGAACACAGTTATTATCTTCTTTACATAAGTGATTTCTCAGTATATTAATATTGGCCTATGTTTTGTCTTGGTGGGTAGAAATAACCGCGCCTTTTTACCAGAGACACACCCTTTTCCCCGGGGAATTGACCTGACTGCGACCTCACAGCAGCTGTGGTTTGTTTTCCTAGATACACATTTTTGACCTGACGACCTCACCGCAGCTGTGGTTTGTTTTCCTAGATACACATTTTTGACCTGACGACCTCACAGCAGCTGTGGTTTGTTTTCCTAGATACACATTTTTGACCTGACGACCTCACCGCAGCTGCGTACTTTGTTATCGTCTTAACGCGCCTAATTGTTTCCGTCTTGCCTCGCCCATATCTTCACCATGACGTCCCTCAAGCGTTGTTCTGGGTGTGGCCTTCGCATGGCCAAGCAGTACTTTCTTTCCAAGGACGTTTGTAGGTTCTGCGTTAAGACTCAGAAGGATGATCAGAGGATCATAGAGTTAGAGAATAGGGTTACGACTCTCGCCGCCCAGGTACACTTACTGGTTAGTGGAGCAGCAACAAGCCCCGCCTCCTCCTCCTCCCCTTCCTCTTCCTCTTCTTCCTCGTCCTCCTCCCCTTCCTCTTCCTCTTCTTCCTCGTCCTCCTCCCCTTCCTCTTCCTCTTCTTCCTCGTCCTCCTCCCCTCTAGTATTGTCTTCAACCACACAGCAGCCCCTCCCATCCTCCTCCTCCTCCTCCTCCTCGACCATCTCCGATCTCCCCGCTTCCCACCCCTCCTTCTCCTCTTCTTCCTCCTCTTCCTCCTCCTCCTCCTCCTCCTCCTCCTCCTCGCCTTCCTCCTCCGTCCCCCCTCTCCCCTCTCCCCGCCCACCCTCCTCCTCCTCCTCTCCCTCTTCCTCCTCCTTGTCCTCCGCCTCTTCGCTCGTCCCTCCCTCCCACACCTGTCCTTCACCTTCCCCTTCCCCCTCTTCCTCCTCCCTCTCCTCGTCCGTCCCTCCCTCCCCCACCTCACTCTCCCTTTCACCTACTCCTCCTTCCTCCTCCTCCTCCTCCTCCTCCTCCTCCTCCTCCGCCTCAAATTCCTCGCCTTCCTCTTCCGTCCCCCTCTCCCTCTTCCCGCCCACTCTCCTCCTCCTCCTCTCCCTCTTTCTCCTCCTTGTCCTCCGCCTCCTCGCTCGTCCCTCCCTCCAACACCTGTCCCTTACCTTCCCTTTCCCCTCTCCTCCTCCCTCTCCTCGTCCATTCCTCCCACCAACACCTCACCCTCCCTTTCGCCTTCTTCCTCTCCTCCTCCTCCTCCCCTTTCCACCTTCCACCTCTTCCACAATTTCTCCTCGTTCTTCACAGCAGGTCCCTCGCCTCCCTTCCCGCTCTCCCTCCCCTTCACCCACCCTCCTGGCCCCCTTCCGACCCTCGGGTTGTGGTTGTTGGGGATAGTCAGGTTAGGGATGTTGACAGGGATTTTTGCTGCAAGTATAAAAACACGACGAGGGTGTGTTCCCAGGGGCATGGGTGGGCCATATGTCAGACAGGATTGAGGCGTGTATGGCAAGCGAGAGATCGAACCCCATTGTCTTTCTCAGCTGTGGCGGAAACGACGTTTCTCGTGTGCCAAGCGAGGACCTTTTCAGGCGTTTTAGAGAATTGTTAGGCAGGATACGTGACGCTGGTGGGTCACCAGTAGTGTGTGGCGTCCTGCCAAGGAGGGGCGTTGGCGATGGATGGCTGTCCAGGGCGATAGCAGTGAACAGCAGACTTGCTGAGCACTGCGAGCGCAATGGGTGGCTGTTCGTCGACAATTGGGACCTCTTCTTTGGCAACGACGCCCTCTACGCCCGTGACGGGATACACTTGACGTTCAAGGGTGTTGAGGCTCTCTCAGACTCCCTTGAGCGAGCACTTGGTACCCTGAGGGATTTTTTAGTATAGGCGAGGGGGGGAGGAGTAATGGGAGCAATGGGAGGAGTAATGGGAGGGGACATCTAGCTCATAATATAACCAGGCAGCTTAGAAGTAATTCTAGAGGAGTAACAGAGGACGGGCTAAGAATCTTCTATACTAACAGCAGGAGCCTCAGAAACAAGATAGACTTACTAAGGGGTGAAGCTTGTTCAGAAAATTTTGACATAATAGCGATCACTGAGACATGGATAGACTTTGCTAATAGAAATTTTAGGTCAGAATTTGAAATAACGGGTTATCAGATGTTTCACAAAGACAGAAGAGGCAGAAAGGGAGGTGGAGTTGCGCTATATGTTAAAGACTCACTTAAATGTTTAGTTAACAACTCAGTCAAAACTAACATGGATTCAGAATCAGTTTGGGTGGACGTTTACAAAGGGAAGAAAACTAACTCTAGGAGTTATATACAGGCCACCCAACCTTAACAGGCAGGACACGAGTATATTACTACAGGAGATTGGCAGGGCGAGTATGAGTAGAAATGTCTGCGTAATGGGGGACTTTAATTATAGGAATATAGACTGGGAAGATCTAGTGGGTGACCTGGAAGCCGAGGACTTTCTTGAAGTTATACAAGATAATTTCCTTAAGCAGGTAGTTACTGAGCCTACCAGAGGAGATAACATATTAGACTTAGTCCTAACCAATAATGGGACCTTGCTATGTGAGGTGGAGGTGGGCGGAGAGTTAGGAAATAGTGATCACAGAACGGTTCGTGTTAGGTTAGACTGGGCGGTAACCATGATCCAAACCCAGTGTTAGTGCCAGATTTTAGAAAAGCAAACTACGAGGGGCTTCGAAGACATCTTGAAGGGGTAAACTGGGATAATTTAGGGATTCATGAGGGCCAGAACTGCGGATTGGAGAGCCAGGAGAACCAGGTAGAAATGTCTTACAATAATTTAGTTAGAGTAATAGTAGAGGGGCAAGAACAGCATATACCACAGCGAACACTTAGAAAAGAAAACAATAATCCTAAGTGGATGACTCGTGGACTAAAACACGAGATTGGGTTAAAGAAGGAAATTTATCAGAAAATAAAGAATGGTGAAACACATCTCAAGGGCCGGTACGTCGAACTATCTAGATTAGTTAAGAAAAACACCAGGATAGCAAAAAAGAACTATGAGATCAAAGTAGCAAATGAGGCGAAAAGTAATCCTAAGGGCTTCTTTCAGATGTATAGAACAAAAACACGGGAGAAAATTGGACCGCTGAAATCAAACACAGGGGAGCTAGTAGAAAATTACGAAAATATGAGCACATTGTTGAACGACTACTTCCTTTCAGTATTCACACAGGAGGATCGAACGACTATACCGGAAAGAGTTCAGGTGTACGAGGGCGGGGATGGCGATAAATTGAGGGATATAATCATTACCAGGCAAGTAGTTCAGGATGAGATAGATAAGCTTAAGAAGAACAAGTCGCCAGGTCCTGACGGGATATTTCCGAGGGTATTAAAGGAGCTAGGTGATATAATCAGAGACCCACTAACCGACATCTTTAAGATGTCGGTAAATACTGGCTATGTGCCGAGCCTATGGAAAGTAGCTAATGTGACGCCGATTTTTAAAAAGGGGGACAGGTCAGTTGCTTCAAACTATCGCCCAATTAGCTTAACATCGGTTATAGGGAAGATGCTGGAGTCCATAATAGCCAGGAACATTCGGGAGCATTTAGAGAAACATAGCTTAATTCACGACTCGCAGCATGGGTTCACAAAAGGTAGGTCATGCCTCACCAATCTCTTTGTCCTTCTACAATAAAGTATTTGAGGCGGTTGACAGAGATGAAAATTATGATGTAATCTATCTTGATTTTAGTAAAGCGTTTGACAAAGTTCCTCACCAACGACTGTTGCTTAAATTACAGGCTCACGGAGTAGAGGGTAAAGTTTTGAACTGGGTCAAGGCGTGGCTTAGCAATAGGAAGCAAAGAGTGCAAATCAATGGTAAAAGATCTGACTGGGGATGTGTTACGAGTGGGGTCCCACAAGGTTCGGTATTAGGTCCACTTTTGTTTATTATTTATATCAATGACTTAGACACAGGAATTAGTAGTGATGTTAGTAAATTTGCAGATGATACCAAGATCGGTAGAGTAATTGAGTCGGATCAGGACGCTAGTATTCTCCAAGGTGAACTCAACAGATTATATGACTGGGCGGATAAATGGCAGATGGAGTTCAATGTAGGGAAGTGCAGTATTCTGAGTGTAGGTAGGAACAACCCTCACATAACTATTGCTTAAATGACACTCATAAGTAGGTCTGGGTGCGAGAGGGATTTAGGGTCTTAGTGAGCTCTGATCTCCGTCCAAGGGCACAATGCATTCAAGCTAGAAATCGAGCTAATAGGGTACTGGGATTTATTTCAAGGAGCGTAAGCAACAGAAGCCCCGAAGTCTTCCTCAAACTATATTTAGCATTAGTTAGACCTCATCTTGACTATGCGGTTCAGTTCTGGTCACCCTACTATAGAATGGATATCAAAATGTTAGAATCGGTGCAGAGGAGGATGACTAAGATGATTCAGGGGTTGAGAAACTTGCCATACGAGGAAAGACTCAAACAGTTAAACTTGCATTCTCTAGAAAGGCGAAGGGTGCGTGGAGACATGATCGAGGTTTATAAATGGATGAAGGGCTTTAATAAGGGAGACATTCATAAGGTTTTGTTGGTAAGAGAACCGGGTAGGACACGAAGTAACGGGTTTAAACTGGATAAATTCAGATTCAACAGGGACATAGGCAAAAATTGGTTTACTAATAGGGTGGTGGATGAGTGGAATAGGCTTAGCAGTCATGTGGTGAGTGCCAATACAATTGTCACATTCAAAAATAGACTAGATAAATTCATGGACAGCGATATTAGGTGGGGTTAGATACACGGGAGCTTAGGGTCAAAGGAGCTGCCTCGTACAGGCCTACCGGCCTCTTGCAGACTCCTGCGTTCTTATGTTCTTATGTTCTTATGTTCTTGACATTGGAGAAAAGACGCCTTCGAGGGGATATGATTCAAGTCTTCAGGTATCTAAAAAAGTTCAATAACGTCGATTACTCCAAATTCTTTGAACTGCAAACCAACTCAAGAACTAGAAATAACGGTTTACCCATTCAGTCGAGTCGATGTAACACAGACATTGGAAGGAGTTTCTTTTCAAACCGAGTCATCCGCCACTGGAACAATCTTCCCTCAAAAGTAGTAAATGCGAATACCATCAACTCCTTCAAATATAGAATCGACCGTCATTTCGCTCCTCAATATCGAGGTGCTTTCATCTGCTCACCAAGCCCCAAGTGGCGGTCGAGCAGACTAAATCACCCAAGCGGGCGACCTCGTAATGAGCCAATTGGCTTTCTGTTGCCTGCATTTCCATGTTTCCATGTTTCCTGCTTCCTCCTTCCTCCCTCCATGATGAATGGCCGAGGAAGGGACGGCTTGTAATACGGGGAGGATAATCATCTGCTGAGGTTGAGTATTTTTTGGGATTTACAGAGGCGAGTTTATTCCGTTACCAACACGAGCTACGTGAAGCTTAATTTTCTCGTTAGTTAGTTTCTCGTTAGCTAATTATCTAATTAGTTTGTAGTTCCTTTTTGAATGGTGTAGTTTTCGCTTATGTGTCACTTTCGGGGATCATCTGGCAACAGTTGTTGATATTTATAGTCCTGCTTGTTTTAGTATTTTTTGTCAGTCTTCATAGTTATTAACGCGGACAACGCGTTTAGTGTGTGTGTGTGTGTGTGTGTGTGTGTGTGTGTGTGTGTGCGCCGTCAGACAGATCTGCTTGAATCACAAAAGGTATTTGCAAATATCATGGAACACACCTGTGATATGTTACTGATGTCGGCTAAAATAATCATAATGATCACTAATAATTTGTTATAATATGGTGGTAGAGTTGTTGCTGTTACTGGGATGAAATATAAAAGTGTGATAAGTGTTGATGGTACTGGTGGTGGTGATGGTGGAGGTAATGGTGATGATGCTGGTTTAGGTGGTGGTGATACTGATGGAGGCGAGTTGGAGGTGCTGCTACTGGTGATGGTCGTGGTGGCGATGGCTGGGGTGGAGTTACTTGTTCAGGTGGTGATGGTGGTGGTGACATTATGCTAAATGAACATGCGTGGAACAAAATATACAAAGCGTGATGAAAGTAACGCCTAGAAAAAAAAAAACGAAAAAAAACGCGTTCAATGTGACAGATAAAAGTGAAAAAACAGCCCCACTGGAGTCACATAATGTAAGGACGCTTCGAAAAAAAGAAGTGGGAAAAAGTGATGAAAGAGCGAATGACCAGACCTGACAAAAATCATGAGCGAGAGAAAGGAAAAAATGTGAGGGTGTAGTAATAAAACCATGTAATAAAACAATAAAAAAAGGCTGTAAAAAGTGCAGAAGCGATAAAAATGACTGAGTGTAAAATGTAGTGGCAGGAGGACTGACGAGAGGCCAGGAGTCGTGGGGGGGGAGGGAGGGAGGGAGGGAATGAACGAATGGTCGAGTGTGACGATGTGCCGTGATGAATATACTTGGAGTAGTTAATTGGTGTCATAGTGTTTTGCATGTATGGTAATGATTTATATTTGTGTTAGTATTTGTATAATACTTATCAATACCTGCTACAAATACTGCTACGGCTACTATTCCTACAACTGCCACTACCACTGCTACTCCCACTGCTACTACTGCTGCTACTACTGTTATTACTGTTACTACTTCTGCTGTTACCACTGCTACTACTACTGCTACTACTACTACTGCTACTACTACTACTACGACTACTACTACTACTACTACTACTAGTGCTACTACTGATGCTACTACTACTACTACTACTACTACTACTAATAATAATAATAATAATAATAATAATAATAATACCACTACTACCACCTCCACCACCACCACACATTACCATCACCGCCACATCCACTACCTTCATAACCACCATCACCACCACCACTACCTCCACAGCCATCACCATCACCACCATCACAATCGTCACCACCACCATTGCTCACCCAGACTGCAGCACATACAATTTGATGCCTGGACTAACCCGAGAGAAAAATGCCCGCCGTGTACTACAAATAATGGTCCCGTGACGGGGCTTTAGAAAGGTAAAGGCGGGGAGCGGCGCGTGGTTCTCGCTATGAGTGTGTTAGTAAGGGTGACATGGTGAATGGGACGCCGATACAGAGTTAATGGAATACAAAATGGAGATAAAAGCAACACACCGCAGTACTTCTGAATGATAGAGAGGGGGACTTCGGGTGATTGATACAAGAATGGACAGTAAAGGGTACTAGAATGGATAATAAAAGGTACTGGAATAGATGATAAAAGGTGCTGGAATGGATGATAAATTTCGTTCTGAGTTGATTTAGATATTAGAGAAGCGAAGAGGGGCATAGGAATATTGGTGATAATGCTAAGAATTATGATACGTTTTCTGTGATAATGATAGTTCTAATGATAATGTAGTAAAAGATGATAACAGCGATGGTAAAAATACTTAAGAACACGATACACAACGGAAAAGGAGAAAGGAAAGATAGAACCGAGGGATAGACTGAGGAAAGAGAAATTGCAGCTACTACTACTACTACTTCTACTACTACTACTACTACTACTACTACTACTACTACTAATAATAATAATAATAATAATAATAATAATAATAATAATAATAATAATAATGCCGTTAGCAAGAATGGGCTTATTAATACCGTGGTGGATCAGTGGGACAGGTTTGGCAGTCACGCTGGGAGTGCCAATACGATAAACACTTCAGAAAAAAAGTTAAATAAATTCACGGATACTGGGGTTAGGTAAGGTTGGGTTCACAGGAGTTGCCCTAGATAGCCTCTACTACTTCTACTACTACTACTACTACTACTACTACTACTACTACTAGATACTACCAACCTCTCTCAGACTCATTGTGTTTATGTTCTCATAATACCTGTTCTGGGACGTGAAGTATGATGATGAAAATGATAATGACAATAATGATAATAATGATAATAATGATAATAATAATAATACTATTGATAATAACTATAATAATACTGATAATAATAATAATAATAATAATAATAATAATAATAATAATAATAATAATAATAAAAATAATAATATTGATAATAATGATAATAATAATGGAATGATAATAATAATGGTAATGATAATAATAATGGTAATGATGATAATAATGGTAATAATAATAATGGTAATGATAATATTTATTATTAATGATAATAATAATGGTAATGATAATAATAATGGTAATAATAATAATGGTAATGATAATATTTATTATTAATGATAATAATAATGGTAATGATAATAATGGTAATAATAATAATGGTAATGATAATATTTATTATTAATGATAATAATAATGGTAATGATAATAATAATGGTAATAATAATAATGGTAATGATAATATTTATTATTAATGATAATAATAATGGTAATGATAATAATAATGGTAATGATAATAATAATGATAATGATAATAATAATAATAATGATAATAATAATGGTAATGATAATAATAATGGTAATAATAATAATAATGATAATGATAATAATAATAATAATAATAATAATAATAATAATAATAATAATAATAATGGTAATGATAATGACAGCAATAGTAATAATGATGATGATGATGATGATAATAATAATAATAAAAACAGTGGTATTTGAAACACTGTACACTGCAACACAGTCGTACATGACACACACGTGCGACGCGGCGCCAGATGGACGAACAAATTTTCACCATTATAAAACAAATTATTATATTTTCGGTGGTGCATAAAATTAATAGTATAAAAAGTCAATGTCAAAGGGGACGATCTACCAGCCAGCCACCACCACCACCACAATCATCAACATCATTATCACCACCACCACCCCACCATCATCAACATCAATACCACTTGCAGCATCACCACCACCTCCACAATCATCAACATCATTATCACCACCACCACCACAGTCATCAACATCATCATCACCACCACCACCACAATCATCAACATCATCACCACCACAATCATCAACATCATCATCACCACCACCACCACAATCATCAACATCATCATCACCACCACCACCGCCATCGCCATCATCATCGACAGCATTACCACTTGCAGCATCACCACCACCACCACCACCACCATCAACATCATGACCACCACCACCATCAACATCATAACCACCACCACCGCCACCACCATCATAAGAACATAAGAACATAAGAACGCAGGAGTCTGCAAGAGGCCGGTAGGCCTGTACGAGGCAGCTCCTTTGACCCTAAGCTCCCGTGTATCTAACCCCACCTAATATCGCTGTCCATGAATTTATCTAGTCTATTTTTGAATGTGACAATTGTATTGGCACTCACCACATGACTGCTAAGCCTATTCCACTCATCCACCACCCTATTAGTAAACCAATTTTTGCCTATGTCCCTGTTGAATCTGAATTTATCCAGTTTAAACCCATTACTTCGTGTCCTACCCGGTTCTCTTACCAACAAAACCTTATGAATGCCTCCCTTATTAAAGCCCTTCATCCATTTATAAACCTCGATCATGTCTCCACGCACCCTTCGCCTTTCTAGAGAATGCAAGTTTAACTGTTTGAGTCTTTCCTCGTATGGCAAGTTTCTCAACCCCTGAATCATCTTAGTCATCCTCCTCTGCACCGATTCTAACATTTTGATATCCATTCTATAGTAGGGTGACCAGAACTGAACCGCATAGTCAAGATGAGGTCTAACTAATGCTAAATATAGTTTGAGGAAGACTTCGGGGCTTCTGTTGCTTACGCTCCTTGAAGTAAATCCCAGTACCCTATTAGCTCGATTTCTAGCTTGAATGCATTGTGCCCTTGGACGGAGATCAGAGCTCACTAAGACCCCTAAATCCCTCTCGCACCCAGACCTACTTATGAGAGTGTCATTTAAGCAATAGTTATGTGAGGGGTTGTTCCTACCTACACTCAGAATACTGCACTTCCCTACATTGAACTCCATCTGCCATTTATCCGCCCAGTCATATAATCTGTTGAGTTCACCTTGGAGAATACTAGCGTCCTGATCCGACTCAATTACTCTACCGATCTTGGTATCATCTGCAAATTTACTAACATCACTACTAATTCCTGTGTCTAAGTCATTGATATAAATAATAAACAAAAGTGGACCTAATACCGAACCTTGTGGGACCCCACTCGTAACACATCCCCAGTCAGATCTTTTACCATTGATTTGCACTCTTTGCTTCCTATTGCTAAGCCACGCTTCCTATTGCTAAGCATCATCGACATCATTACCACTTGCACCACCACCACCACAATCATCAACATCATAACCACCACCACCACCACCACAATCATCAACATCATAACCACCACCACCGCCACCACCATCATCATCGACATCATTACCACTTGCAGCATCACCACCACCAGACCCACCGTCACCTTTATCGTCATCATAACTTATTCTTAACTTCGTTTCGATTATCATTTTCTTCTACTCTTTCATTCTCTCTTTTGATCATCTGGATTTTTTTCGATCACATTCACATTTTCAACTCCCTTATGTCATTATTTCCCCATTGCTTTACCTCCTCCTCTTTTCACCGTCCGTTCACCTTTTTCTTCCCTTTGATTATTTCGCTCTCCTTATCGTCGTGTTTTTATCTTTCCCACACTTTCTACCTCCTGATTCATGCCTTTATGCCTCACTTCCTCACCTCCTCCTTTTTACCTTTCCATTCACCTTTTACTATTTTTAATCTTATTTTCCCTTTGGGCATAAGTATTTTTTCTTGCCCACTTTTCACCTCTTCAATCATGGCATCAATCCTATTTACTTCCTCCTACAACATTTTTCTTACTTCCCATTTCCTTTACCTCCTCCTTCCTTCCTTTCGATTCATCTTTTTCTCTTTTACTCCTTCCTCTCCTTCCTTTTGATCATCGTATTTTTTCCCCGTCACACACCCTCCTTCCACCTCCTTAGTATTTGTCATTATTTCCCATTCCATCTACCTCCTCCTCCTCCTCTTGCCTTTCGATAGGATAACGAGAGAGGCGGTGAGAAAAGAAAGGGTGAAAGTAAGGGTTAGGGGCAGGTCTGTCTGAATGAGGAATGCAGCGCCCTCAACCTCCCAGAGATGTCTTTTCCCCGCTTCTTCTTTTTCTTCTTAGGAAGATGGCGAACGTAACACCGATTTTCAAAAAAGGAGACAAAAGCGTTGCATTAAACTACAGGCCCATAAGTTTGACATCAGTGGCAGGAAAAATACTCGAAAAGATTATTAGAAATAAACTTGTTAAGTTTCTAGAAAACAATAATATAATCTCCGACACCCAGCATGGTTTCAGAAACAAGCGCTCCTGCCTAACGAATTTATTAGACTTCTTCCAAGGTATATATAAGAACTGGGATGCCCACATTCCCAGTGATGTTATATACCTGGACTTTCAGAAAGCCTTCGACAAGGTTCCGCACGAGCGACTCCTTAAGAAACTGCACTCGGCGGGCATCGGAGCCAATCTGATCGCGTGGATAAGAGATTGCCTCAGGGGTCAGTGCTGGGACCCATCCTCTTTATCATATATATCAATGACCTAGAATCAGGACTGAAATCCACAATATCGAAATTTGCAGATGACACCAAGGTGGGTGGAGATGCCCTCACAAAGACCGACTGCGAAATCATTCAGAAAGACCTCAATCACATTATCGAATGGTCGGAAAAATGGCAAATGTCTTTTAATGTTGACAAATGCAAAGTCATGCACATTGGGTCCCAAAATAGTAACCATACATACATCATGAATGGGAGACCTCTGCAAGCGATGCAGGAGGAAAAGGATCTTGGAGTCACTATCAGCAGTGACCTGAAACACGCGAATCACTGTAAAAAAGCATACGACAAGGCCAACATTATGCTCGGGTTCATAGCGAGGAACTTGAGTTTAAAACACCAGACGTGATGCTATCCTTGTATAATTCCATGGTAAGACCGCACCTCGAGTATGCAGTGCAGTTCTGGTCTCCCAATTACAGAAAGGACATTGCTCTACTGGAAAGGATTCAGCGACGCGCCACAAAGATGATTCCAACCTTCAGGGCTCAACCGTAACAGGAACGACTCAAGCGACTCAATCTCTTGACATTGGAGAAAAGACGCCTTCGAGGGGATATGATTCAAATCTTCAAGTATCTAAAAAAGTTCAATAACGTCGATTACTCCAAATTCTTTGAACTGCAAACCAACTCAAGAACTAGAAATAACGGTTAACCCATTCAGTCGAGTCGATGTAACGCAGACATTGGAAGGAGTTTCTTTTCAAACCGAGTCATCCGCCACTGGAACAATCTTCCCTCAGAAGTAGTAAATGCGAATACCATCAACTCCTTCAAATATAGAATCGACCGTCATTTCGCTGCGTCGGGAGTAAACTGAATAACGAGGGGCTTCCATCTGCTCCTCAATATCGAGGTGCTTTCAACTGCTCACCAAGCCCCAAGTGGCGGTCGAGCAGACTAAATCACCCAAGCGGGCGACCTCGTAATGAACCAATAGGCTTTCTGTTGCCTGCATTTCCATGTTTCCATGTTTTGTCCATGCTTCTTTCTTTGGGTAACAGGGGGATTAATTCCCCCCAGGGGCCCTGCGTCCCTGCCCTATGGCGAGCAGTCAGGCCAGCCCCTGATCTGGGCTGGCTGGGGGAAGGGTTTGGACCCTCTCCTCCACAGAAAAAAATTACCGTCAACCAAAAACTAATTAAAAAGTAGAGGTAGTGGTGGTGGTGGTGGTGTTAGAGACGTTCTTGAGTGTTATTGAGTATTGTTTCTTCGTTTTTTTGTTGTTTTTTTTGTTTGCTTTTAGTTTGTTTCTTCTTTGTTTCTGGTATGTTTCTTGTTTGTTTCTCGTTTCTCTCTGGTTTGTTTGTTGTTTGTTTCGTGTTTGTTTCTGGTTTGCTTTTTGTTTGATTCTGGTTTCTTTCTTGTTTCGTTCGTGTTTTGATACATTTTTGCATAAGTAATTTTTGGTCTTTTGGTTTAAGATTCGTTTTAGAAACGTGCCAGTATTTCATTACCTATCTTATGAAACATCACTAGCTCTTCATATATCTTTTCTACAAACGTTCAACAATCATGGAAACGCTTTCAAAATCCACTTCAAGAACTATTTTTTTTTTATTGCTGAAAATAGGGGATAATATTCACGAAAGCGTAGCCTCCTCTGGCGGCGGCCGCGGCGGTCCAGCAGTGTTGGGAGAAATACCTGCTTGCAGAAATAAGTCGCATATCTGGGGGGGGGGGGGGTCGAGGGGGGCCCCCCCGGGTTAGAAGGGGGGCGATGGGGGCTAAGCCCCCCCGATGGATGTCAGGTCGTAAGTGCGGTTGCAGTAGTTTAAATATGCTCCCGCACCCAAAAACCCCGATTTTTCACGGGTCCCCCAAGTTGAACCTCACTGCGAGCTATTTTGCGGCTGCGGCGGCGGGCCCACAAAAGGCAAGTCAATCTTTTAGTAATTTCCGTAGAAAAATACTGCCTCCATGATAAACAGCATTATATTTTGTCCAAAAATAAGCAGTCAGCATTTCGAAATTAGTAACGTCATTAAAATGAATCTTTACTGTCATTTTTTTTTGTGCATTCTTTAGAAATATCAGTGCTTAGTTGAGTTTTTTTTTTTCGTTTAGTATTTCAGTCTTATGTCAAGTACACGTTTTATCTTCCTTCATCATCTTTTATTGTGTTTTGCTTTTGTAGTTTTATTTCGTAATGAGTTTTTTTTCCTTTGGATCTCGTGCTGTTCTTTTGTTTCGAGTATTCCAGATTTTTATCCAGTTTTCAAAGTAAGTTTTTTTCATCATTTCCGCGTTTTTGTTCTCTTTTCCACCAAAGTCTTCAGTGATTGATATATTTTTAATCCCCTCATTATTTTCTGCTTCAGTAATCTATTTTTTTCCAATATTTGAACTTTTCTTATTTTTTCCTTTTCTTTCCTTCTTTCTCTTACTTTTCTGTGTCCATCTGTATTTCTCTTTCTCTTTCATTTCTTCCGCTTTCTCTCATTTCAGTGGTTCTTTCGGTGTGCCACCCTGACACGTGAGTTCCCGCCCTGTTCCCGTAGCTCAAATATTCCTGCGGGTATTCCAGGACTCCACTTTTGTTGCAGGATTCCTGTTGGGGTTCTGAAACTCCTGCAGGATATCTCGAATGACCGCTCATATTACTTCGTTCTCCTTCTTTCCTTCTCTTCTCCCCGCCCTCCTTCTCTTCACCCTTTTCTCTTCGTCATTGCTTTTTCATTCATTTCGTTTCCTTTTTTCATTCGATTTCCTTTCCTTCCTTATTCTTTCACTTCGTTTTCGTTTTTTTTTTCTTCATTTCGTCTTGTTCTCAATTTTTTTCATCTTTTTTTTTACTTCTTTTTCTCTCCACGCGCCTTTTTCGTTCCTTCATTTCTTTTTTCTCTTTTTTTTTTCTTCTTGTTTTTCTTGGGTTTCTTTCCGCCATTTTAAAAAATTTATTTTAGCTGGCTCGTTCTTTTCCACTTTTCCTCGCTTGCTTTTTTTTTTTTTACTTTTTCTTCATTTTGTATTCCTCTGTAATTAGTTTTTCTCCTTTCCAGCCTTTCGTTTATCATTTCTTCTTCGCTTCCTCTCCTTTTCCTCCTCCTCAACCTTTTTTTCTTTTTTCATCCTTTCACATTTTCTTGCCATTATCATTCAGTTTTCTTTTCCATTTTTCTCTATGAATCATTTCTCTTCCCTCCATTTCTCCTCAGCGATCATCTTTCCTTTTCTCAGTTTTCGCACTTTCCTTTTCGGTCTTTGCATGTTTCCCTCTCTTCCTTCTCTCCCTCCCTCTCTTCCAGTATTTAACTTAACCCTCTCCTACCTCTCACCCTCCTCACTTTCTTCCTTCCATCCCTCCTTCCTTCCTTCCTTCCTTGGATTTCTTTGCATTCTTTTTTTCTACCTCTTCTTTATCTAATATATTTTTTTCAGTTATTTGCATAAATTATCACTATATATTTCTTTATATTTATATATCTATCTTTGTATCTATCTATCTGTCTATCTACATATCAATCTATCTATCTATCTATCTTATTACAGGCTTATCTTTTTTCCTCTCATCACAATATATCTTCAGTAATTTTTCCTCCTTACTCTCTCCTCCACACACGTGTTTCTATCGTCCCTCCCTGCTTTCCTCCATCCCTCTCCAATATAGCTGTTTTTCTCTCCATTTTTCGTGGCCTGGCACCGACACTATCTCCTCCTCACTCACCCTGCTTTCCTCTTCCTCCTCCTCTGTCCTCTCTTACTTTTGATACTTCGCCTTTCTCACTTCTTTTCATCCTTCATTTCCCTGCAACTTTTCCATTACGTGATTTCCTTCTTCATTTCCTCTTCTTCTCTCCCCTCTCCCTTTTCTTCACTTTCTGTACGCCCCTCCCTCTGTTCATCTCAACCTTTATTTTCCCTACAACTCTCCCTTTCTTCCCTCCTTTTTTCTCCCTCCTTCCCTTCCCCTTTTTCTCCACTTTACATATTCTCCCTTTCGTCCTTCCTATATTTCTCCGTTTCTCTCCAACTCTCCCTTCAACAGAACCTCTCCCTCTTTCCCTCTCATTCCTTCTCCCTCCTTCTTCCCTCTGAATCCTTGACCTCTCCTCCTTTCCTCTCCTTTCTCCTTCCTCTTCCTCCTCCTCCTCCACACCCAAGATGAACATACCTCTCTTCCCGTCTTCTTCCCCCCTTCCCCCCTCTCTTCCCCCTTGCATAATCCTCCCATTCATTCCTCACGCATTCACTCTCCCATTTCTTAAGACTAATGTTGCTACTAATTACGCCAGGTGAGCTTCTTTTGAGCCCCATCCGCCCCTCTCCCATGCTTACCTGCCTGACCCCTCACGTCCCTTCCCTTCCTTTCGCTTTCCTTCCCTTCCCTTTCCTTCCCTTCCCTTCCCATCCTCACCTGGTGGCCCCCACTCCTCTGTTCTCCCCTTCCCTTCCCCTCCATTCCCTTCCCTTCCCTTCCCTTCCCTTCCCTTCCCCTCCCTTCCCTTCCCTTCCCCTCCCCTCTCTTCCCTTCCCTTAATATCCTTTCCCTTCCCTTCCCCTCCCTTCCCTTCCATTCTATTTCATTATGTTCCGTTCCTTTCCTTCCCTACCTGTTCCCCTCCCCTCCCATCCTTCCCTTTCCTTCCCTTCCTCCTTTCTCTTCTTACCTGTCCCCTTTCTCCTTTTCCCTAAACTGATCTACTTGTAACCCCTTCCTCCCTTCCACTTCCTCCTCTTTCTGGTCTGGCTGTTCCTTCATCCCCTTCCCCCTCTCCCACCTTTCCATCCTTACGTAGTGACCCCCTCTCCTCCCCTTCCCTTCCCTTCTATATTTATATCTTTTCCCTCTTCCTCCTACTGACCTACCTCTGCCTCCCTTCCTCCCCTCACCTCCTTCCCCATCCTTATATCCCCTTCCCTATCCTTATGAAGCTACTCCCTTCCCCATCTTTCTCCTATCCCGTCTTTTAACTTTCCTCCCTACCCCTTCTCTCTCCCTTTCTATAGCTACCTACACCCTCAGGTCCCTTCCCCTCCCTTTTTTCCACCCCATTCTTTATAGTTACCTCCCTTGCACTTCTCCCCCCCTTCCCTTCCCTACATGCCGCTCTCTTTTTAGACCCAATTCTTTATCCTTTCCTCCTCTCCCCTTCTCTCTACCTTCCCATAACATCCTACACCCTCAGGTCCCGTCCCCTCCCTTTTCCACTTCGTGTTATAATAATAATAATAATGATAATAATAATAATAATATTATTAATAATAATAAATGGTTTATTCATTTGTAGGCAGCCATAAGGCTGAAAATACACAAAAATACCATACAATGAGTAATGTGGTGAGTAATGGGGGAAGTGGGGAAGGGTGATGTGTGTGTGTGTGTGTGTGTGTGTGTGTGTGTGTAGGAGTGGAGGGGTCATGTAATCATGGAGGTGTTAATGACTCTCACAAGTGTCGTTATCGCACTAAGTCGATACCTGTCCGTGCGAGTTTTGACCGGCACGAGAATATTGTGGTGTCTTGTGGGACTTGTGTGGGGAGGGAGGGCAGTGGAAGTAGATCTCTATGACAGGGGTTGTGGAGGAGGGACTTGCCAATTTGATCAGGTTTGTCAGGTATCGGTCCTGTAGGGTGGGCATATTCAGCTGGGTGAGTGTATGCTCGTAGTTGGTGTAAATTGCCCAGAATCTGTCTGCATGCACGCCTTTGCACTCTCTCTAATTGGCGTTGCTGGGTCTTATTGATGGAGGAAGCCCACGCAGGAGAGGCGTAGAGGAGTCTGGGAAGGATGAAGGTGGTGTACAGGTCCTTGAGCGACCTTTGGGGGGCTCCCAGTGCTTTCATGCGCCTCAGCATGAAAAGTTTGTAGGAAGTCGCCCTGCTGATGGTGGTGACGTGCTTGCCCCAGCTCAGCTTGCAGTCCAGGGTGACTCCAAATAGTTTGGTGGATTCAACCTTCAGGGCTGGCGGTGGGATGGCAGTGGTGGAGGTGTGGAAATGCATCACCACCGTCTTGTTGGTGTTGATGGTGACGTGGTTGTCTTGTGTCCAGCTCTGCTGTCGGTCCAGAATGTGTTGTAGGGGCGTGTAGTCAGGGGCTGTGTTGCTGATGGAGATGCCCACTGTAGAATCATCCACGTACTTCCAGCGATGAGGGGCGTCTAACAGTGCATTGTTGATTAGAATAAGGAAGCAAAGAGGCCCCATGCGCGTCCCTTGTGGCACCCCAGCAGAGAGGGGCTGGAGGGTGGAGGTGCAGCCCTGATGACGCACAGCTTGGTGCCGGTGCGTCAGGAAGTCCGCCAGCCAGGATGTCAGGTGGGAGGGCAGGCCGATGTTTATGGCCTTGGTGATGGCAGTGGTGTGGTCAACCATGTCGAAGGCTTTCCGAAAGTCAATAAAGGCGAGGGCAGAGGAAGTTTTTCTGGTTTCCAGGTTTTTTAGAATGAAATCAAGGAAACTAATGAGGCAATGTGTTGTGGAGGAGGCTCTAACGTTGCCGAACTGCCTCTGTATGTACACATACGCATTTATGTGTGTGTGTGTGTGTATGTATGTGTGTCACTCTGTGTGTGTGTGTCTGTCTGTATATATGGATGTGTGTTTACATGTATGAATTTGCCTGTTTGTATTTCTCTCTCTCTCTCTCTCTCTCTCTCTCTCTCTCTCTCTCTCTCTCTCTCTCTCTCTCTCTCTCTCTCTCTCTCTCTCTCTCTCTCTCTCTCTCTCTCTCTCTCTCTCTCTCTCTCTCTCTCTCTCTCTCTCTCTCTCTCTCTCTCTCTCTCTCTCTCTCTCTCTCTCTCTCTTTACTCGGCTTCCGGGAATAATGCGTCTTTTTCCCATTTCTTTGCATGTTTTAGCACTTTTTTAATTCTTGCCTGAGATAACACATGTTATAATATTCTACGTATTAAGCTCTTTCGTTGTATATTCATTGTGCATGTTCTGTACTTTTTTTATTACTAGGACGCTCACGTTAGTTTTTTTTACATGTTGCACCGTTTATTCATACATTTTTGTTTTCCACCTTTTAATCACACTCTTTACATTTTCACCTTTTGTCCGGACTTCTGTTTCACCGCTTTTATTCATACTTTTTACATTTAGCTCTTCTGTTCATACTCTTTTACATTTTATCCCTTTTATTCCTTTTTCTACACCTTACCTGCTCGGCCTCGGTTACCTGAGGAGTACAATACAGGCAGACTTCGTGCTCTAATTACTTCTTCCTCACGCCCAAGGTCAGCATATATTTTTTCCTGACTTTCGCACCATTTTTATTTTTGTCCGTAGCGTTCGCTCAGTTCCGTTTTTTTTTTTTTTTTTTTTTTCTTCCTCCGTGCAGCGCCGAGTGCCGGTGTTTTCCTCGTGTGTGACTCGTGCTGCTTTGTTTGGTTTGTCTCAACTTGTTCCGCTAATAAGTCTGCGTGTGCGTTTAATTTTTAGACTTTACCGGAATATGTTGTGGCCGGGACGAGTTTAGGTGCGTTGTCGTGTTTTTCTTTGTGTGTGTGTGTGTGTGCGTGTGTGTGTGTGTTCATATATCGCTATCATGTGTTTTCTGTTTGCATATTTGTTGTATTTTCGTGGGTCTGTGCTGTTAACTAGAACTGTTTCTTTTTGTTTGTTTTGTGTATATACTGATGTCTTTTTTGTGTTTATTTGTGTTTCTCTCTGTTTTTTGGTGTTGTCCCCCTCTGTATTTTTTTTTCTTAACAAGGAACCAAAACCACCGCAATTGTGCAAGATTTTATCGTGGGTACTTTTTCGTCAACTTGAGTCTTATCATTACAAAAGTACAACATTAAAGCAAGCGTGTGTTGGCGAGATAACATTAAATATTCAGACAGTTCTCCACCAAAGATTTAATTGCATATTTTCATTTACAGGAGAAAGGTGGGTTTTGTGTCTTCATGTCGCCGCGTCATGTAAGTGTTGAAGTGTGTGTGTGTGTGTGTGTGTGTGTGTGTGTGTGTGTGTGTGTGTGTGTGTGTGTGTGCGCGCGCGCTTGACACCACATATCCACCTCCTTTTCCTCTTTCTTTCTCTCCTTCACCACCACCATCACCATCACCCAACCGCCACCTCCGTCTCTTCCTCCACCTCTCCGCCACCACAACCCTTCCACCATCCGCCACATTCATCTCTCCTTCCACTTTTTCCACTACCTCCACTTCCTCCACCACCACCCTTCGAATACCGTCACCTCTTCCACCACCTATTCCACCACCTCCACCTTTTCCTCCACTTCAACCACCACCACAGCACCTTTATCTCTTTTCTTCCACTTCCATTATCACATCCATCTATCTTTCCACCTTCATTTCTTTCTCCACTTCCTCCACCACCATTCTTCCTCCCTCTTTCTTCCACCTCCTCATCCGGCACACACTCGCCACGCAGTCACCAAGCGGAGAGACGGGTGACGAGGTGCATCAGATGGGTGAGAAGGTGGATGACAAGTAGGTATGAAGTGGATGGCGAAGAGACGTAGTAGGATGCAAGTGCTTTGGAGGTGGATGACTAGTTTGTGAGTGAGATGGGTAAGGTTAGTGGGAAGGCGGGGAGGGGTAGGCGGGTGAGGAAACGAGTTGATGGGTGAAAAAAGACAGGTATGGGATATAGGTTGTTGGGGGTCAGGGGGGTGAGGTGGAGGGGGGGGCTGTAATAGTGGGAGCTATTCCTCTTCATTTAGTTCTTCATAATTAAGCGTGGATGCAGTTACTTTAGCGAGAGAGAGAGAGTTATCATTCCACAGAAAATATATATATATATATATATATATATATATATATATATATATATATATATATATATATATATATATATATATATATATATATATATATATATATATATATATATATATATATATATATATATATATATATATATATATATATATATAATTTTTTTTTTACAACAAAGGAGGCAGCTCAAGGGCACAAAAAAAACAATAATAAAAAAAAGCCCGCTAATCGCTGCTCCCATAAAAGAATCAGAAGAGGTGGCCAAAAGCAAGGTCAAACTCGGGAGGAGAGGTGTCCTGGTACCCTCTTCTTGAAAGAGTTCAAGTCGTAGGCAGGAGGAAATACAGATGAGGGAAGATTGTTCCAGAGTTTACCAGCGTGAGGGATGAAAGAGTGAAGATGCTGGTTAACTCTTGCATAAGGGGTTTGGGCAGTATAGGGATGAGCATGAGTAGAAAGTCGTGTGCAGGGCCGCGGGAGGGGGGCATGCAGTAATCAAGTTCAGAAGAGCAGTCAGCGTGGAAATATCGATAGAAGATAGAAAGAGGGGCAACATCGCGGCGGAATTTAAGAGGTAGAAGACTATCAGTAGGAGGAGGAGAGCTGATGAGACAAAGAGCCTTAGCTTCCACTCTGTCCAGAAGAGCTGTGTGGGTGGAACACCCCCACACGTGAGATGCATACTCCATACGAGGGCGGACAAGGCCCCTGTATATGGATAGCAACAGCGCGGGGGAGAAGAACTGGCGGAGACGATACAGAACGCCCAACCTCGAGGAAGCTGATTTAGCGAGAGAGGAGATATGAAGTTTCCAGTTGAGATTTTGAGTTATGGATAGACCGAGGATGTTTAGTGTTGAAGAAGGTGACAGCTGAGTGTTGTCGAAGAACAAAGGATAGGTGTTTGAAAGATTGTGGCGAGTTGATAGGTGGAGAAATTGAGTTTTTGAGGCATTGAAGGACACAAGGTTCCTTCTGCCCCAATCGGAAATGATAGCAAGGTCTGAGGTTAAGCGTTCTGCAGCCTCCAGTCTGGAGTTGTGTACTTCCTGTTTTGATGGTCTTCTATTGAAAGAAGTTGAATAATTCAGAGTGGAGTCGTCGGCGTACAAGTGGACAGGACAGTTTGCTATGGAAAGAAGATCATTGATGAATAACAGGAGGAGAATGGGTGATCGGACAGAGCCCTGTGGAAGGCCACTGTTGATAGGTTTAGGGGAAGAGCAGTGACCGTCTACCACCGCAGAGATAGAACGGCTGGAAAGGAAACTGGAGATAAAGGAACAGAGAGAGGGATAGAATCCGAAAGAGGGCAGTTTAGAAAGCAAAGACTGGTGCCAGACTCTATCGAAGGCTTTCGATATGTCTAGCGCAACAGAGAAAGTTTCACCGAAACTGCTAAGAGAGGATGACCAAGAGTCAGTTAAGAGAGCAAGAAGATCGCCAGTAGAACGCCCCTTGCGGAATGCATACTGGCGATCAGATAGAAGATTAGAAGTGGAAAGGTGCTTTTGAATCGTCCGGTTAAGGATTGATTCAAAAGCTTTAGATATACATGAGAGTAAACCTATTGGGTGGTAGTTTGAGGGATTGGAGCGGTCACCCTTCTTAGGCACAGGCTCTACAAAGGCATACTTCCAGCAGGAAGGAAAGATAGATGTTGATAGGCAGAGACGAAAGAGTTTGACCAGGCAGGGTGTCAGCACAGAAGCACAGTTTTTAAGGACAATAGGAGGCACTCCATCAGGTCCATAAGCCTTCTGAGAGTTGAGGCCAGAGAGGGCATAGAAAACGTCATTAGGAAGAATCTTAATAACAGGCATAAAGGAATCAGAGGGGGGATGAATAGGATGAATATGCCCAGAGTCGTCCAAGGTCGAGTTCTTACAGAAAGTTTGAGCGAAGAGTTCAGCCTTAGAGACAGATGAGACGGCAGTGCTGCCGTCAGGGTTAAGGAGAGGAGGGAAAGAGGAAGGAGTGAAATTGGAGGAGATATTTTTGGCTAGATGCCTGAAGTCACGGGAAGAATTAGAAGAAGCAAGGTGTTGGCATTTTCTATTTATAAAAGAAGTTTTGGTAAGTCGGAGAATATATTTGGCACGATTCCGGGCTGAAATGTATAGATCAAAGTTAGTGGGAGTTCAAAGGCTCTGGAACCTTTTGTGAGCTGCCTCTCTATCTTTAATAGCACGAGAACAAGCGTGATTAAACCAAGGCTTTTTAGCATGAGGAGTAGAGAAAGTACGTGGAATGTATGCCTCCATTCCAGAGACAATCACCTCTGTGATGCGCAGAGCACACATAGAGGGGTCTCTCTCCTGGAAGCAGTAATCATTCCACGGGAACTCGGAAAAGTACATCCTCAGGTCGTCCCACCGAGCTGAAGCAAAATGCCAGAAGCATCGCCTCCTTGGTGGGTCCAGAGGATGTACAGGAGCGATAGGACAGGATACAGAAATAAGGTTATGATCGGAGGAACCCAACGGAGAGAACAGTTTGACAGAGTAAGCAGAAGGATTAGAGGTAAGGAAGAGATCTAGAATGTTGGGCCTGTCTCCATGACGGTCGGGAATACGAGTAGGGTGCTGAACCAACTGCTCTAGGTCGTTGAGGAGAGCAAAGTTGTAGGCTTGTTCACCAGGGTGGTCAGTGAAAGAGGATGAAAGCCAAAGCTGGTGGTGAACATTGAAATTTCCCGAGATGGAGATTTCAGCGAAGGGAGAGTGGGTCAAGCTGCGCTCCACTTTAGGGTTCAAATAGTCAAAGAGTTTTACATAGTTAGGAGAGCTAGGTGAGAGATAAACAGCACAGATGTATTTAGTAACAGAATGACAATGAAGTCTTAGCCAGATGGTGGAAAATTCAGAAGGGGAGTCCTCCCTGGGGAAATTTATGGTCCCCCCCCCCAGGCGGGGACTCCGAGGCAGTTATTTTTTTCGCCATGTTAAATTTTGAATTTTGGGAAAAGGTGTGTGTGTTTTGTGAATGTAGTGTGGTGTAGAAAGAGAGAGGAACTGTCTTTAGAGAGCATGCTGAACTGCTCTCTAGTGTTGATGAGACAAAAGGGAAACGGTTAGTGAGGACATGGGAAGGGTCTTTGAAGGGCTTCAGCACCCTCGTCGCTTCCCATATATCCTCACCGGGAGTAGCTCACGCCCGTTCGGTAGGTGTCTTCCTATCTACTCCTACACACACACACACACACACACACACATATATATATATATATATATATATATATATATATATATATATATATATATATATATATATATATATATATATATATATATATATATATATATATATATATATATATATATATATATATATATATATATATATATATATATATATATATATATATATATATATATATATATATATATATATATATATATATATATATATATATATATATATATATATATATATATATATATATATATATATATATATATATCGATATCCATCATCATCCGCGGAACATCCGCATATTTTTTCACATCCGCGTCCGCATCCGCATCCGTAGTTGTGATAAACTGAACATCCGCCTCCGCCTCCGCATCCGCATTTGTGGTGAAATATACATCCGCATCCGCATCCGCATCCGCACTCTACAGAGGATGTGTGGATGCGGATGTGTTTTATGTGCACAACCTATAGAGTAATATATAGACACGCAGTTACAGACTAGCAGAGTAGTAGAGTACTGCCTGGTGCTTACAGACTTAGAGTTCAGACAGAGCTTAGAAATGTGGAGTAAATTTATTGATGTGTGTCTAATGAATTAATTATCTAGTAAAACTAAAGCAAATAATATCACGGATTCATTTCCTTTCAAACTTACACAACGTAATGTGTCTAGAATTTAGGGGAAGGTCAGGAGGAGGGGGCGAATTTTACTTAGTGACTATGAAGTAAAAATACTTAGTAAATAAACTGCAAACTGTGAATGGTGGAATGTTAGATACTTAGTAACGACAGATGAGTGAGTCACTGTGTGTGTGTGTGTGTGTGTGTGTGTGTGTGTGTGTGTGAGGAGGGTGAAGAGGGAGATAGAGACGAGGCTTATCACCCTTGCTTGTCACCTTCACCCCGATGCCTTACTGCTGGAGAGAGAGAGAGAGAGAGAGATTGTAATGTGTGTGTGTCGTGTGGCTGAGTAATGTCGTACATTGCAGTCTTAGACTATATTCCCACTTCACACGGTAGAATTCAGTGCTTCTTCCTTAAATACTTTTAATGCGAATGTTTCCATAATTATACAAATAATAATATTAAAAAAATATGAACCGGCAGCGCTGAGCTCTTCTTATCGCACGAGTTTTCCTGTTGTCGCCTGTTTCCCCTGATACAGTGAGTTGCCGATGAAAAGATTTTCACAGAGAAAGGGTAATATTAGCTATTGTTTTATTATTATTATCATTATTACTGTTATAGAGGGCTTTTCGATGTATTTCTTACTAGAATTTAATGCAATGAAGCATTAGAATAAAGTAATTTTCTTTTCACATTTGCTAAGCATCTCGAAAATTTATAATACTGATCCATAAGTTGTAAACTGGCATTCTGAGCATAAGTCCTACACAGTACACTGGCAGCTAGGTCATCAGTTTGGTAAGAGTTTGCCTTCGAAGGAAGAAGTACTGCTCCTTCCTTGCTTTGCTCCTCGCTGATAATACAGTTTGCCAGTGATGGTTTAAAAGGATATTATAATCAAGTTTACAAAGCCTTTTTGTTCTGTGCTGACTGCTACAGCAACTGAAAAATGGCGTCACATAGCAGTGAAGTGTGGAAATATTTTATGAGCAAGTCAAGTGACCTAGCACAGTGTCTGTTGTGCAAGAAAGATTATTCACGAAAGGGACGTGGAACTACATCTTTGAAAAACCACTTGAAATCACTGCATAAAGAACAGTTTGAAGAGTTAATGGCAAAAGAGACAAAGAAGTTGGAAGAAAAAATAAATATAGAAAAAACACCTTTGCAAAAAGCAAAGACAGATGCTAAGCAAAGGAATGTTGCTGAGTATTTTCAGAGTGCAAAATTATGGGATGCTTCTAACCCTAAGGCAAAGAAACTGGATAAATGCATTGCAGAAATGTTAGTCATGGATGATTTGCCTTTCAGTCATGTTGAGGACATAGGATTCATGAGACTGATGACTGAAGCTGCTCCACTATACAGTCTAAAGCAGCGAAATTTCTATTCATCAATGATATGTAGTGATATGTATGAGTCTGTTTTCAAGAAAATAAAAGAAATAATTGATGAAGTGAAGCAAGACAACAAACTTTCCTTCACAACTGATGTGTGGTCAGATACCTCAGCAGGTGTCTCATTGCTGAGTTTAACTGCACATACCATAAATAAGGAATTTGAAAGAACAAACTTTGTGCTAGGTGCTGAACCACTGGAAGAACGACATACAGGAGAGTATATTTCCAAAATGTTGGATGATATGCTGATGAAGTGGGACATATCTCGTACAAATGTGCACTGTGTTCTGCGTGATGCTGGAGCAAATATGAAAAAAGCTCTGTTTCTCTCAGGTGTAAATAATTTGGATTGTACTGTGCATAAAATACAGCTGATTGCTAAAACTGGGTTATCATCACATTGTGATATAGAAAACATGATAAAAAAAACTCGTAGTATTGCTACGCACTTTCATCACTCAACTATGGCACAAGATGAACTTAAAAAGATTCAGGACAGGCTGCAAGTACCTAAACTCTGTGTTATGCATGATACACCCACAAGATGGAATAGCACCTTACACATGCTAAGAAGAACACTAGAAATAAAGGAATCTGTGTGTGTGTATGTTGCTACCAACTCCAAAATCAAACAGCTCAGCAATACTGAGTGGTTGATTATGCATAAATGTGTACAAGCCTTACAACCTTATGAAGATATCACAAAAAAACTTAGTGACTCCACATCCACAGCAGCTGAAGTGATTCCACTTGTAAAGTCCTTAAAACACACTCTTCAGCATACCACATCAGTAGTTTCTAACCCTGTTGAAGAAACTCATACTTCAGATACAAGCTCTGAAGATGAACCAGGCTCAGGATCAGTGATTGAGTTAAATGAAGACAGACAAGCAACACAGGCAGTAAACTTCATGAAAGAAGCAATGCAAGCTGATGTTGAGAAAAGATTTTCTTGGATTGAAAATGAAGATCTTTACAGAATTGCAACATATATTAACCCAAGATACAAGAGTAAATTTTTTTCTTCATCTCACGTCACTGATCAAGTAAAATCATCACTTGCCAGAGTATGTGAGGAGCTTCGTCAGACGACTATTCTAGAAGAGGAAGATGGAGAACCAAGAAGGAAACGAAGAAGAGATGATATGAGTGAAACACCTACCACCTGTGGAACATTAGATGAAGCAATGACCTCTATTCTTGGCTCCAGCAGTGATGATGAAGCAGAAAACTCATCTGTAGTAACTTTACTCATGAAAGATATTGAGAAATATCACAGAGAGAAAAGAATAAGTGGAACAAGTCAAGATAGTTTGCAATGGTGGAAGACAATGAAGACAGTCTACCCTGATTTGGCAAAGGTAGCTTGCCAGTATCTCTCCTGTCCACCAAGTAGCGTTGCTAGTGAGCAGCTGTTTAGTAGTGCTGGCTTGATTATTATGACGTTAAGCGCAATCGGCTTTTGCCAGAAAAGGTAGATAAGCTACTGTTTTTGAAACGAAACTTGCCCATCTTGAACTTTAAATATTAAGTAATAAATATGTGTTTATAGTATCAGTTCAATCAGTTGGTTATAGATTTATAGTTAACCACTTTCAAAAGGGTGGAGGTTGGGGAAAGTGTTCGGTGGGATGCACGACGAGTTGGGTCCACGTCCCGCATCCTGGTAACGCACAAAATGTGTGGCTGAAACTCGTCATAAAACTTTATTGTAACAAAAAGTACTTCCACTTTACTTCCACTAGTATACTCAGGAACTCCCTTCCTGCGTCTGTATTTACGTCTTCCTATGACTTAAATACTTTCAAAGAGAGAAGTATCAACTATTAAGACACCATTCGAACTCATTTGGCAGTATTTTGGTTCTCCCACCTTATTTGTTACTTCTCCTGTCTGCATGGAACTGAAACAGGCTTTTTTGGGGGGGTCCTCTTGGTGAGAACGTTTGACGTAAAAACATCCGCATCCGCATCCGCATCCGCGAGGATGTCATATTTTGATATCCGCATCCGCATTTGCAACCGCATATATATATATATATATATATATATATATATATATATATATATATATATATATATATATATATATATATATATATATATATATATATAAGAACATAAGAACGTAAGGAGTCTGCAAGAGGCCGGTTGGCCTATACAAGGCAGCTCCTGTACACTCAACCCCACCTTACCTCACCATCCATGGCTTTATCTAACCTTTTCTTGGATGTATCTATGGTATTAGCACCCACAACATGACTCCCAAGCATGTTCCATTCATCTACCACTCTATTGGTGGATCAATTCTTGCCTATGTCTTTGTTGAATCTGTATTTGTCTAACTTAAAACCATTGCTACGCGTCCTACCTGGCTATATTACTATCAAAATCTTATTGACATCCCCTCTATTAAAGCCCTTCATCCACTTATAGACTTCGATCAAGTCTCCTCGCAACCTTCTCCTTTCTTGAGAGTGTTGATTTAAATGCTTCAGCCTGTCTTCATAAGGCAAATTTCTCACCCCCTGAATCATCTTTGTCATCCTCCTCTGTACAGATTCTAATTTCTTGATATCCATTCTATAGTAGGGGGACCAGAACTGAACTGCATAATCGAGATGAGGTCGAACTAGTGCTAAGTAAAGTTTGAGGATGACTTCAGCGCTCCTATTGCTCACGCTCCTTGAGATGAAACCAAGTACTCTGTTTGCCCGATTTTTAGCCTGAATGCATTGAGCCCTAAGACGGAGGTCAGCGCTCACTAGGACTCCTAAGTCTCTCTCACGCCCAGACTTGCTTAGAGGAGTGTCATTTAAGGAGTAATTGTGTGTGGGATTATTCCTACCTACACTCAGAATGCTACAGTTCCCGACATTGAATTCCATCTGCCACTTCCCCGCCCAATCATATAGTCTCTCAACCTCATCCTGGAGAACGCTAGCGTCCCTGTCTGATTGGATTACTCTACCGATCTTGGTATCATCTGCGAACTTACTGACATCACTACTAATTCCTGTGTCCAAGTCATTGATGGAAATAATAAAAAGCAGAGGACCCAGCACCGACCCTTGTGGGACTCCACTCGTAACACTGCCCCATTCAGATTTTTTATCATTGATTTGCACTCTCTGCTTCCTACCACTAAGTCACGCCCTGATCCAGTTCAAAACTCTCCCATCTACGCCGTGAGCCTGTAATTTTATTAATAGCCGGTGATGAGGAACTTTGTCGAAAGCTTTACAGAAATCTAAATATAATTATGTCATAGTTTTCATATCTGTCAACCGCCTCGATCACTTTAGTGTAGAAGGACAACAGATTAGTAAGGCAAGACCTACCCTTTGTGAACCCATGCTCTGAGTCATGAATTAAACTATGCTTTTTTAGATGGTCCCGAATGCTCCCGGCTATAATTGACTCCAACATCTTTCCTACAACTGATGTTAAACTAATTGGGGGATAATTTGTGGTGGATGACTTGTCTCCCTTTTTGAAAATCGGCGTCACATTAGCTACTTTCCATTGATTGGGCACATACCCTGAATTTACCGACCTCTTAAAAATATCGGTAATTGGGCCACTGAGGACCTCCTTGCACTCTTTCAGAATCCGTAGAAATACTCCGTCCGGGCCCAGCGATTTGTTTTTCTTCAACCTACTAATCTCATCCTGGACTACTTGCCTAGTGATGATCACATCCCTCAACTTATCGTTCTCTTCGCCCTCATATACCTGAACTCTCTCCGGAATGGTTGTTAGATTTTCCTGCGTGAAAACTGAAAGGAAATAGTCATTCATCATTTGACTCATATGTTCTCCATTCTCAACGAGCTCACCTGTGTTTGTTTTCAACGGTCCAATTCTGTCCCTTGTTTTCGTTCTGTACAATTTGAAAAAGCCCTTGGGATATCTCTTGGCCTCGTTGGCTATCCTAATCTCATAATATATATATATATATATATATATATATATATATATATATATATATATATATATATATATCTATATATATAGATATATATATATATATATCCTCTCCTCCCTCTCACCTTCTTGTCCCCGAGCTCCCTGACGCCGCAGGTGAGGTTGGCCGGGATGCCCACAGGTGTGGTGACCTCGACGGACGTGGGCAGGAAGTAAGGACAGGTGGGACACAGCTGATCCGCCTCCAGGGTTCTGTGGGCGGCACCTGCGGAGGGAGAGGGGGGGAGGGGGTTAGTTTGGTGTGGGTGGCAGCGGTGTGATGGAGGGGGAGGAGGAGGGGGAATAGGTGGAGGAAGGGGGGTTGTGGTGCTAGTTTGGTGTGGGAAGCAGCGGTGTGATGGAGGGGGAGGAGGAGGGGGAGAAGGAAGGGGGTAGTGGTGTTAGTTTGGTGTGGGAGGCAGCGGTGTGATGGAGGGGGAGGAGGAAGAGGAGAAGGAAGGGGGTAGTGGTGTTAGTTTGGTGGGGGTGGCAGGGGTGTGTTGGTGGGGGTGGAGGAGGGGGAAGAGGAGAAGGAAGGGGGGTAGTGGTGTCAGTTTGGTGTGGGAGGCAGCGGTGTGATGGAGGGGGAGGACGAGGGGGAAGAGGGGGAGGAAGTGGTGTTAGTTTGGTGTGGGAGGCAGCGGTGTGATGGAGGGAGAGGAGGAGGGGGAAGAGGAGGAGGAAGGGGGGTAGTGGTGTTAGTTTGGTGTGGGAGGCAGCAGTGTGATGGTGGTGGAAGGAGGAGGGAGTGGTGGGGGGAGTGGGGATGATAGGGACTGGGGTAGAGGAAAGGGTTGGGTGACATCTGTGAGGGGGAAGACTTTGTGGGGAGGTTTGTGGGATCGGGGAGAGGCTGGGTACCTCCATGAGGCTGGGTAAGGAGAGAGTGAATGGGGAGAGGTGAGTTAAGTGGAAAGGAAACGGACAAAGGAGAAACAAGCTCAGAGACAGATTTTAAAAAATGAACTAAAATACAAACAGATCGATAATTATGACAGCAAGACAGACAGACAGCGCAGCAATCAGCGCCACCTGACCTGCTGGCCGCCCGTACACCTGTCCGGCGCTCAGCTGCAGCCACAAATTACCGAGCTGGCGGCCAGGTAACACGACTCACCTGAGCTTCATGTTTATTACTGCAGCAACAAACCTGTCTCCCTTAATCATGATATACGTTTGACGGTGACCCGTGATGGTGGATTGATTTGTGAGGGTGGATTGGGTGGTAATAGTGGATTGGTAGGTAAACTTGCAGGGACTGGTGGATGAACAGGTGTGGGGGACGGGTGGATGGCCAGGCAGGTGTACACAGGTGGATGCGTGGATCAGAACGATGTATTGGACGGTGTAGAGTTGGACGTTTTAGTAGAGATTGATATTTTTTTCATATCAGAGTTTGCGGACGCGACTGATCAGCTAATGATGTGTGTGTGTGTGTGTGTGTGTGTGTGTGTGTGTGTGTGTGTGTCCATCAAACACACACAGTCTCCGTCGTAATAATGAAGTAGTAATGGTTTCTATAATAACTTTCGGTTTCCCCAGAAAAATCTGGACAAAAAATCATTACTTGAAACAAAACGTGAAGCTTTTCGTAATTTTCACTTCCTGTTATGTCACACAAAAAAATCGTCTTTCGCCGCCAAATGTTTCCTCGGCTGTGAATCAACGAAATAAAAGTTAAGTAAAATGAGGAGAAACAAGCGAAGTAACTGAAAAAAATCATGACAAAACTTACTCTCCCTCTTTGCTCCTTCTTTTCTTCCTTCCTGCTCTTGCCTTTTCGCTTTTATTTTCCTCCTTCCTACCCAGCCAACCTTTTACCCATTCATTTGTATTACCTCTCCCTTATTCCCTTATTCAGCCTCAGTCATATCCAAACACAATTCTGAACTTTTTTTTCTTTGCCCTTTCATTCGTTTTCTCCTTCTTGCACCTCCCTGTTCACCTTTCCTTCCCCTCATAACCCCTATCACCCTTTGTCCCCTCAGCAGCATCCCCTTCTTTCATAATTCCCTTTTTATCCTTTCTCCACATAACTATCTCTCCCCACTATTCTCTTTCTTTTCTCTTTATTTTCTCCTTCCCATTCTTCTATTTCACCCTACTCTTCTTTTTACTCTATTTCCTCCTTCCTATTCTTCCCTGTACCTTCCCTCCTTCACCCTTTACCCACCTCCACATCGCCCCCCTTTTCCCTCCTCTTCTCCTTCCCTCACCTGCTTGCCCTCAAGCCAGCCTCATATTAATCCTTTGATACCTTAATGAAACATCCCCAACTCCATTACTATAATTACTATCATATTTATCGTTATTATTATTAAGCTTTGCTCCTCCTGGCCTCGTGTTTCCGTATCCACGTCTTCATTCCTCGTTTTCTTTAAGTGAGGCACTGCCTTGGAGTGGATGCCCGGCCGCTGTTTAATCTCCGTCTCAAGTTCTTTCCTATTACATGCTCGCGTCCGTTTGGTTTAATCTGCATAATGATACACTTGCCGAGGCCCGGTGCGTCCTGTGTGCCATGCTGGGCGGGGTGGAGAGAGAGAGAGAGAGAGAGAGAGAGAGAGAGAGAGAGAGAGAGAGAGAGAGAGAGAGATTGATTGATTGATTGATTGATTGATTTTATTGGCCTCAAGGTAGTTACATAGATTATTTTACACATTGTCTTTAAAAGCCACTAGTCCATTGAGCCGTAGCTCTCTTATGGACTACATGTTATATATATTTATATATAAGTGAGCATAACAGGTGCGACAAGGTCTCTCAAAAATATATTAAAGATTGCAAAAAAATTAAGTATGGCTAACTCAGAATGCATACTATATACATGTGCACCTCAATACAAAATTAATGAAAATAGGCTTTTGTTCCTGATTAATAGAACAAAGTGATAATACTAATACTAATAATAACAATAACAATAGCAACAAAAATACTACTAACAGCAATAACAGTTTCATAACAATATTACTAATAATAATGATAATAACAATAAAAATAAAAAAAATAATAATAATGACAGACATGATAATAATGAGACATGATAATAATGAGACATGATAATAATGATAGACATAATAATGATAGACATGATAATAATGATAGACATGATAATAGTGACAGTAGTAACGCATAATAATAATAATAATAATAATAATAATAATAATAATAATAATAATAATAATAATATTAATAATAGTGATAATAAAATTATAATAGTGATACTGATCCTGAACATTACTATTACATATTCTAATAGTAGTAGTAGTAGTAGTAGTAGTAGTAGCAGTGGTAGTAGCAGCAGTAGTAGTAGCAGTAGTAGTAGCAGTAGAGAAGGGAGGGAAAGGGGGAAGGAGAAGGATAGGGTGAAAGCATAGCAAGCACTCTTTAACATGCCTTAATGTGAGGTAGTTAAGTTAAGAGAGAGAGAGAGAGAGAGAGAGAGAGAGAGAGAGGGGGGGGGGGGGGGGGGGATGTCTTCCTCTCCGCCTGGATTAAGGGCCAAGCCTTTGCTTACACTTCCTGATCATGCTCGCGTCGGTGAGTGTCTTGCAGGTGACACACACACACACACACACACACACACACACACACACACACACACACACACACACACACACGTTATCTCTACTTTTCTTCCTCTCTTCCTCAGCTCTTGTCCGTGTTCTCAAAATGGCATCAAAGTTCATTCCACAGGATGTCCTGCAATCTTTTTCTACACTGAATCGGAATAGTGACATAAGTGACCTAAGAGTTTACATTTATATATGAGTTTATTGTTTATATTTACATTGTTTATTTATCGTTCTCAACCTGTGTCAGCTTCTAAACTCTTTCTCGTTTGATCTGAATTCCTCATCTTTCACTTCCAATTCCTTTTTTCTGGACTTCTATGCGCCATAATAATACTGAAAGGGAAGTACGGTATAAACTGTTGGGCGTGGCCATTAACCCGTAATAAAGGTTCATAGACAGCACGTTGTGAGTCTGGCGTAATGATATTGTTGCAACTGATGTCGAGGGAATGGCCGCTGGAGGGAAAGCTCGGAGTATGGGCGTAAGCTTCAGTAAGCCGCTCAGACCACCCACGCCAAGCTTTGTGTTGTGACGTGAGGCGCTGAGTGTTGTTTTCCTGTTTGACTTGTAAATCCTTCTTTCTTTCCTCCCTTGTTACGGCACCCTCGCTATAGCTTCCCCACCCCGCTTCCCCTTCCTCTTCTATTTATATTATGTTGTATTTGTGTGTCTACCCACGCTGCTCCCTCCACAAAATTAATGTTCAGTTACACCCAACTTCCTCTGCCTCCCTCTCGTCCATCGTTTCAGTCTCTATTTACCTCCATCCCTCCCTTCCGTGTGTCAAAAACTCGCTCCATTCGTCTGTTCCTTCTGTTTAATCTCCTTGAATATCTTCCTCTCTCTGTATCTTTATCTCTGTCTGGGTTCGAGTTTATAGTAGTGGACAGCTTCCCTCTCTTCTTGACGGTTGTTTTGCGCGTTCTTTCAGTTTATTGTGTTTCCTCTTATCCTTTAGGTTTGTAATTGCATCCATCAGTTTTTATGGTTGGCAGAAAATTATGGACCATTAATGTTTTATGTACAATACTACGTTTGTTGTGTTATATTATTATTATTATTATTTTTTTTTTTACAGCTACGGAGACAGTTCAAGGGCGTAATGAAAAAAAATAAAAAAAGCCCGCTACTTACTGCTCCAGAACAGAGGTTAAAGGAGTGTTCAAAATCAGAGGTCAATTTCGGGAGGAAAGGTGTCCTGATACCCTCCTCTTGATAGAGTTCAAGTCAAGAGTTGGTATCATTTAAGATTATACTGTATGCCAACCGAACTGTGTGGTCAGTAAACTAACTATCCAGCCCTATCTCTACTTCTCTGCCTTCCGTGTTTCGTCTCTCTGCCTACTTTCAATATTCTCCCTCTCTGTTCACCTATCTTTCTAATTATCTGCTTCCTCTCTTCTTTCTTACGAATTTCTCTACCTCTCTTTCACCTCCATCCTTCCTCTCTTCCCTCTTTTCTTTCTCCCTTTCTCTGCCTTCCTACAAATATCCCTCGCTTTCTCCCTCCACCTCTCCCTACTTCTCTCTCCTGTGTTCCTTTCACCTATCTATACATCTTCCTTTCCCTCCACCTGCCTGCCTTCAAGTCCCTCTCTCCCTCCTTCTCTTCCTCCCTCCCTATCTCCCTTTTCCCTCTGTGCATCTAATCCCACTCACTCTCTTTTTCCATTTTCCACTCGATAAACTTAACGGGGGTGTCTTTGGTATTTATGGCCGTCCACTAAACCATTTGTTGTATTAGTTTTTCAATGTGTTTTTTCTTTGATGAATGTTCGTTATGTTTTGTGTGAGTGAATGCGTTGAAGGCTGCTCTCTGATTTCCCATTGGTGTCTAACTAAACTATTTCAATTTGTTTCATATTTATTCACTTTTGATTTTTCGCGTTGTTTTTATATTCGATCACTAATCGTTCCTTGGTAATAACTTCCATTTGTTTATTCTATAAGATTTTTTTTTTCTTTCTTTTTTTCGATTTTTTTTTTCTTTCTCATTTTTTTTGTCTTCCAGTAAACTGTTTCCATTAGTATTCTCACTTGTCTTCTTTTCAATAACAGTTTTCTTATTTTTATTCTGAATTAAAGTCACTATTGGATTCTGTTTCATCCCTTTTTGTATCACTGTTATATTTTCTTTTTTTCTCTTGTGTATAAGTTTTTTTTTTTTAATGTTTAGTGTTTGGTTGATGGAGGTTGAGTTATTTGTTGATTTTTTTTAGCTTCTCATTTTTTCTTTGTTGGTCTGTTGCATCAGGTGTCCGGTGAATGCAATTTGAATTCTCAAATTTTTCTTCTTTTTCATTTTAACGTTGTCATTGTTTTCCTTTCCGAGCAATTCATTATTTTTTCTTTTATTTATTTGAGGGGTGAAGGTGCGCACAGGTTTTCTTTTTTTTTTCGTTCTTTTTGTTTTAACCTTTATATTTTCCACCTGTTGCCATGACATTGCTGACAGTTTTATTCTTTATTTGCAATTAATTTTCTTTTTTTCTTATTTTTAGGGAGGAGTGGAGGAGGAAGGTGAAGATTTGCATTTGTTTCATATTCTTTGTATTTTATTTTCGTATGAACTTTGTCTTCTTCCTTTCTCATCTATAAGTATCATGACATTTATTTTTCTGTTTGCTAATCATTATATTCATTATCATTCTGTGGAACATCATCTCTCCTCCTCTAAACCTCACCTTCTCTTCCTTACCGAAACACAGGTTTCTGAGGCTACTGACAGCAATCTCTACTCTGTTCCCTTCTACTATCTCTATCCTAAATTTCAATCCAAAGCTGGATGTTGCGCCTACGTGCGCAACGACATCACTTGCTCTCGTGCCCACAACCTTGACTCTTCTGAATTTTCCACCATCTGGCTAAGACTTCATTGTCATTCTATTACTAAATACATCTGTGCTGTTTATCTCTCACCTAACTCTACCAACTATGTAAAATTCTTTGACTATTTGAATTCTAAAGTGGAGCACATCTTGACCCACTCTCCCTTCGCTGAAATCTCCATCCTAGGAGATTTCAATGTTCACCACCAGCTTTGGCTTTCATCCTCTTTCAATGGCCATCCTGGTAAGCAAGCCTACAACTTTGCTATCCTCAACGACCTAGAGCAGTTGGTCCAGCACCCTACACGTATTCCCGACCGTCTTGGAGATCGGCCCAACATTCTAGACCTCTTCCTTACCTCAAACCCTTCTGCTTATTCTGTCAAACTGTTCTCTCCGTTGGGCTCCTCCGATCACAATCTTATTTCTGCATCCTGTCCTATCGCTCCTGTACACCCTCTGGACCCACCGAAGAGGCGATGCTTCTGGCATTTTGCTTCAGCTCGGTGGGACGACCTGAGGATGTACTGTTCCGATTTCCCGTGGAATGATTATTGCTTCCAGGATAGAGACCCCTCTGTGTGTGCTCAGCGCATCACAGAGGTGATTGTCTCTGGAATGGAGGCATACATTCCTCGTTCTTTCTCTACTCCTCACGCAAAAAAGCCTTGGTTTAATCACGCTTGTTCTCGTGCTGTCAATGAGAGAGAGGTAGCTCACAAAAGGTACCAGAGCCTTCAAACTAATGCTAATTATGAACTTTACATTTCTGCCCGAATTCGTGCCAAATCGATTCTCCGACTAACCAAAAATTCTTTCATTAATAGAAAATGTCAAAACCTTGCTTTCTCTAACTCTTCCCGTGACTTCTGGCATCTAGCCAAAAGCATCTCCTCCAACTTCACTTCTTCATCTTTCCCTCCACTCCTTAGTCTTGACGGCAACACTGCCGTCTCATCTATCTCTAAGGCTGAACTCTTCTCTCAAACTTTTTCTAAAAACTCCACTCTGGACGATTCTGGGCATATTCCTCCTACTCATCCCCCCTCTGACTCCTTTATGCCTGTTATAAAGATTCTTCAAAATGATGTTTTCTATGCCCTCTCTGGCCTCAATCCTCATCTCTTAGCCGTTTCGGTGAAACTTTTGCTATTGCGCTGGACATATCAAAAGCTTTTGATAGGGTCTGGCACAAATCTTTGCTTTCTAAACTACCCTCCTACGGTTTCTATCCTTCTCTCTGTACCTTTATCTCCAGTTTCCTTTCTGACCGTTCTATTTCTGCCGTGGTAGACGGTCACTGTTCTTCCCCTAAATCTATTAACAGTGGTGTCCCACAGGGTTCTGTCCTATCTCCCACTCTTTTTCTGTTGTTCATTGATGATCTTCTTTCCAAAACGAACTGTCCTATCCATTCCTACGCCGATGATTCCACTCTGCATTACTCAACTTTTTTTAATAGAAGACCCACTCTTCAGGAACTTAACGACTCAAGGCTGGAGGCTGCAGAACGCTTAGCCTCAGACCTTACTATTATTTATTTCCGATTGGGGCAAGAAGAACCTGGTGTCCTTCAACGCCTCAAAAACACAGTTTCTCCACCTATCCACTCGACACAATCTTCCAAACAACTATCCCCTATTCTTTGACAACACCCAGCTATCACGTTCCTCAACACTAAACATCCTCGGTCTATCCTTAACTCAAAATCTCAACTGGAAACCTCATATCTCATCTCTTACTAAATCAGCTTCCTCGAGGCTGGGCGTTCTGTACCGTCTCCGCCAGTTCTTCTCCCCTGCACAGTTCCTGTCCATATACAGGGGCCTTGTCCGCCCTCGTATGGAGTATGCATCTCATGTGTGGGGGGGCTCCACTCACACAGCTCTTCTGGACAGAGTGGAGGCTAAGGCTCTTCGTCTCATCAGCACTCCTCCTCATACTGATAGTCTTCTACCTCTTAAATTCCGCCGCAGTGTTGCCTCTCTTTCTATCTTCTATCGATATTTCCACGCTGACTGCTCTTCTGAACTTGCTAACTGCATGCCTCCCCCCCTCCCGCGGCCCCGCTGCACTCGACTTTCTACTCATGCTCATCCCTATACTGTCCAAACCCCTTATGCAAGAGTTAACCAGCATCTTCACTCTTTCATCCCTCACGCTGGTAAACTCTGGAACAATCTTCCTTCATCTGTATTTCCTCCTGCCTACGACTTGAACTCTTTCAAGAGGAGGGTATCAGGACACCTCTCCTCCTGTATTTGATCTTCCTTTCGGCCACCTCTTTTGTTTTACTTTAGGAGCAGGGAGTAGCGGGCTTCTTTTTTATTGTTTTATTTTTTTGTGTGCCCTTGAGCTGCCTCCTTTGTTGTAAAAAAAAATAAAAATTAGAACAAAGGTGTGCAAGCGTCTCTCCTTTCTATGTGCGTTATCTCATTGCTTTGGCTTTTTTTTCTCCTAAGTGATGTATATTTTTTTCTTTCGATGCAGTTTCTTTCTTATTTTCTCTTTCATTTCTCCGCCCTGAGCCTCGCGAGTCAAAGTTGTAGTTTAGCGAAGCACGAAACGTTTCCTGCCGTACACGATCCCGCTGGCACAGAGAGAGAGAGAGAGAGAGAGAGAGAGAGAGAGAGAGAGAGAGAGGGGGGGGGGGGCAAGTACAGATAGATAGACATACAGACAGACAAACAGAAACAAACAAAGACAAATGCAGATAAATACACAAATAGACAGACAGACAGACAGACAGGCAGACAGACAGACACGGTGACAGATAAGCAGAAAAAATCGGGAGAGTCATTAACTAGCTTCATATAGACAGACAAACAAATTCAGACAGACAAACTGGACGACTAACCGACTTATTGCTTGACTAAGAGACTAACGAAACAACGAACAGACACGAAAATGTTTTAAAACGGAGCAGAAAAAATTAAACGAACTGAAAAATACCTGAAAGAAAAGAGATGAGCGCTGGATGACTACCAAAGTGACACACACACACACACACACACACACACACACACACACACACACACACACACACACACACGGATACAAAAAGAAAGAGCAAGTGATACAGATAACTGGATCTGACTTTCCTCTCTTCTTACCCTCCTCCCTTCCTTCCTCTCTCCCATCCTTCCTCTCTCCCGTCCTTCCTTCCTTCCTCTCTCCCTTCCTTCCTCTCTCCCTTCCTTCCTTCCCGCGTCAGGAGGAAACAAATAACTCGAGGAACAAATCTTGGCCTATTTTGTTAACACTTCACACTTCCTCATTGCTCTCTTTTCACAGCCTCAACCCTCTGTCTCACTCTCCCCCCCCCTCCCGTCTCTCTCTCTCTCTCTCTCTCTCTCTCTCTCTCTCTCTCTCTCTCTCTCTCTCTCTCTCTCTCTCTCTCTCTCTCTCTCTCTCTCTCTCTCTCTCTCTCTCTCTCTCTCTCTCTCTCTCTCTCTCTCTCTCTCTCTTTCTCCTAACTTTTTTTTATTTTTTTTATTCTTCTTCCCACTGTGTCTTTCTTGCCCCCCTCCCCATCTTTTCTCCTCTTCACTCGTGTTTATTCGTTTCCATTTTTCCAGATTTTTCTTTCCTTGCAAACTTTTCTATCTTCTCTTTTTCCACTACATTCACGTTTGCTTCTTTTTGTTTTTTTCTCTTCAGTTTTCTGCAACACTTTCACTCCCATTACGTCGTTTTCTCTCGTGTCTTGGCATTCTGTGTGTCTTCTGTTTATATATATTTTGTTTGTTTTCTTTCTTTTTTTCTTCCTGTCTCTTTCTTCCTCTTCCTGTTTCTTTCTTCCTCTTCCTGTCTCTCTCTTCCTCTTCCTGTCTCCATTTGTCATTGTCTCTCTCTTCTCCTTTCACTTATTTATAAATCGTTCCGTCCTTTTGTCTCTTTAACAGTTCGTAATTCATCTTCCGGCAGCCTCTTTATCTCCTTGTTTCCTTCTCTCATTGCTTTGCTTCTATTTGTCTTCCTGCCTTTTATTTCTCCTTCTTTAAATATGCCTACTTCCTATCTGCTTTTCTATCCCTCTCTTACATTTTCGTTGTTCTCCTTTTATATCTTTTTTATTTCCTTTATTGATTCTTTTCCTTTATTTTGGTGAGTTTGCTATTGTTTTTTTTGTTCTTTTCAATGTCTTTTTTTTTTTTTTTTTTTTTGCTGTTTCTTATATTCTCCCTTTTTTCCTCCATATCTCCTTGCCGCCATATCTTTTCCATCCATCCTTTCCTGTTTCCCTTCTCACATTTTCTTTCATCCTACTCCACTACTCACCATCCCTCCCATATCTTCCTTCCATGCTCCTTCCCTATATTTTGTTCTGTTTTCAGTTTCATTTTTCAATCCTCTCCTACCTCCTGCCTGCTACCTTTCCCTTGCCTCTCTATCTCCCCTTTCTTCTCCCTCTATAATTCCTTCTAACTTTCCCTCTCCCTTCCCTCCTCCTCCTCCTCTATTTTTCTTCATATAGATAGATAGATAGATAGCTACTTTATTCGTCAAATTGTGATACATTAAATTTTGTATACAAAATGAAATTCATTTTGGCTTAAGAGCTCCCTAGTAGTTATTTGTACATTAAAAATAAATAAAATCCATGAAGCCAAAAAAGCATTTAAAAACATTAAAAGCATTACTAAAAACATTACTTGGGCTATTCATGTAAAAATCGTATACATGCAGTAATAAGTTATTTCTACCTTTATCACAAACTATCATATACAGTTATTATGACTACTTACACCTAAAAGTTATAGTGATGATAGGTGGTTAAAGAGAAGAATGCTTTTAGGTACAAATGACTTTCTGTACCTGTCAGTACGCTGCATGGGCAGAGCTAACCTTCTACTAGATCTTAGATATGTATCCTTTCCCTCCCCGTCTTCCTCTCCCTCACACTCCATCCCCTTACTTTCTCCCTCCCCATCATCCACTCTTTCTACCTCCATCTCTCCCCTTCCTCGCTCCTGCTCCCTCCTCCTCCCCATCTCAACACACTCTCCCTCCATTCCTCCCCCTCCCTTCCCCTCTCTCTCATTACTCGCACACTCCATCCTCTTCCTCCTCTTACTCTCCGTCAGCATCTCTTACTCTTTCTTCTTTCGCATCACTCCCTTGCTTCTCCTTTTGCTTTCTCTTCCTCCACATCTTCAACACTTCCTGCCTCACCCTTTCCACCTCTCCCCTTCCCTCTGCCCTTCTCCCCCCTTCCTCTTCCTCCTTCTCCTCTCCCTCTCATCTCTTTCTGCATCTTTTACTCTTTCTACTTCCGCATCACTCTCTTCCTCCTCCTCCTTGCTCTCTCTTCCTCCCTCCCCTTCCTCCCTCCCCCTTCCTTCACCCTCTTCCGCTCTCCCTTCCTCCCTTCCCCTTCCTCCCTCCCCCTTCCTTCTCCCTTAATCCCCACCACCATCTCCCTGCATGAATGGCTAGGCAAGAGGATGATATTTCGGATTCAGTGCAGGCCGCGGCCCGAGCCAGACGCCAAGTGCTGGAAGTCGACGTATGGGCCGCCATTACTGTTGCCTTTCTGCGGATCAAGGCTTTGTGAAAGAAAAAATATACATATGTGATCTTTTGCATAAGGAGTACCCGCCTCCTCGCTCTCTCACTGACCGAAAGAAGAAGGATTGAAATGTGTATGTGCGTCCGTTATGTATGTGACTCTTTGTATGTGTAGCACCCCACCCCCACCCCCACCCCCTCCCCCTCTCACTGCCCGAAAGGAGGAGTCTTGGAAACTGTATGTGTGATCGATTAAGTCATCTTTTCCTCCAGCTCTCCCAGATTAATTTCCTCTTTTCCTCTACTCCGCTTTCTTTTTTATTCTTTTCCTTTCCCTCATTTCTTCTTTCTTTGCTCTTTATATCACCGATTACCTGCCGCCTTCCTACACCCTGAAAGAAGGAGAATAAAAAGAAAACATAGATTAGTGAATGTCTGTGTGTGGAGTGACCGTCCCAGCCACCACCCGAAAAAAAGAAAGGAAAAAGTTGGAAATTAATAAGACAGGTGCGGTTTGTAAAGTGTATGAGGATGACATGTGCCACCTTTACGTAACAGTCTTTGCCTCCCTTCAAACAGACTTCTGAAAACTGGGGAGTGTTGGAGAGCAAAGAAGACAAGGAGAAATAGAAGGGAAAAGCATGGAGCGTGTAATGTATGAGGAAAGAAACGACTGAGAGGGAACAAGAAAAAAAAATATATATAAAAGGTAAAGGGCAAATAAGAGAGAGCACAAGACGAAGGGGGGATGGAGGGAAGGGGAAGGGAAATTGACTGTGAATAAAGGGAGACGAGGAAGGGTTAGGGAAGGGACAAGGGAAGGGGCAGGGAAGGGGCTATTGTGACGTCAGATATAGGAGAGGGAGGATGGATGGGGCGATGGGGAGTACATGAACATCAGGCGACTGTGATTTGTGGTGATGGGGATATGGGAATGGGAGGGGCGGGGCGAGGGGGAGTTGAAAATAGGGGAATGGGAAGAGGTAGGAAAGTAGGGCAATGGTGGGAGGTGATGAAGGGAGAGATAAGAGGGAAGGGAGAGAGAGAAAAGAGATCATGGAGGAGAGTATAAGAGAGAGGGGTAAGAGTAAGGGGGAAGGGGAAGGAAAGAGGGGACAGGGGGAGAGGGAGACGTGTGGTAGGGGGAAGAATTGTGTAGGAGAAGAGGAAGAGAGGGAAGGGGTAAGAGGGGAAGGTGTGGTGGGGGATGGGAAGGGAGGAGGGGGCAGGCGATGTGGAGAGAGGGGGTGAGGGGGGATCAGCTCCCCCAAACAGTGAAATACGGCCACGGCATTACAAGCGTGACGGCACAAGCGGCGATAGCGGTGAATGAGTGTGTGTCTGTGTGTGTGTGTGTGTGTGTGTAGGTTTATATGTATGAGTATGTGTGTCGACAGCAGAATGTGGGTTTATGTATACATATCTGTGATTGTATGTGTACCCGTGTGTGTGTGTGTGTGTGTGTGTGTGTGTGTGTGTGTGTGTGTGTGTGTGTGTGTGTGTGTGTGTGTCTGTGTGTGTGTGTGTGTGTGTGTGTGTGTTATGAGAGAGAGAGAGAGTAGGTGTTTGATCAGCAAGAATAGTTAACTTTTGCTTCTTTTCTACCGGATGAAGCAGGCTAATTACACACACACACACACACACACACACACACACACACACACACACCATGCAAACACGTGGGTGACCTTTTGTTTGTCTTTCATTTGTGTTTTACGATGTCATAGAGAGAGAGAGAGAGAGAGAGAGAGAGAGGTCACAGGGTAGGGTGTTTTTGTTGTCCGGTGTGTGTTGGTTAGGCTGTTGTTGCTTTCTCTCCTCTGTCTTATTGTGGTCACTAGAGCGAGTAAGAGGAGGAAGGTTGGAATGTTATTATCGTTAATCTTTATTATTATCATTATTATTATTATTATTATTATTATTATTATTATTATTATTATTATTATTATTATTATTATTATTATTATTATTATATATATATATATATATATATATATATATATATATATATATATATATATATATATATATATATATATATATATATATATATATATATATATATATATATATATATATATATATATATATATATATATATATATATATATATATATATATATATATATATATATATATATATATATATATATATATATATATATATATATATATATATATATATATATATATATATATATATATATATATATATATATATATATATATATATATATATATATATATATATATATATATATATATATATATATATATATATATATATATAGTTATATAGTTATATATATATATATATAGTTATAGTTATAGTTATAATTACGACCTGAACGCTTTGAAGAGGAGGGAATATCAAGACACCTCTCCATCTGAAGCTATCGACCTCTCCGCTGGCGTCTCAATCTCTTTTATTTTGCTTGGGCAGCGCCGAGCGAGATTTTGTCTTGCTGTTGTATTGATATTTGTCCCTGAGCTGCCTACCTTGCTGTAAAAAAAATGTCGTAATTAAACTTTTGAGAGATGTAGAAGGAGGGAAGGGATGAGAGAAAGGAAGAAGTGAAGAGGGCAGAGAGGAGCTAAGTGGAAATGGATGTGTAGATTGAGATAGGCACGATTTAGGAGTAGAAGAAGGAGAAAGAGGAGGAGGAAGAAAAGAAAAGAAGGGCAGAGACAATAAATACAGGAAATACAATGAGGAAGAAAAGGAGGTGGAGGTCAAACAAGAAAAGGAGGAGGAGGAGGCGAGGAAAACCAGGCGCTGTACCGAACATAGTAATTGACAGGTACAGACGAAGATGTATCACTGCTTGTATGTTGGTTATTCTTTGTTGTTACTACGCGTCACTGGGCCAGTACACCACGGCGGTTATTGTTTGTAGTGAGGGAGTAAGTCAGCGCAAGGCAAGTATAGAGAAGGTATCGTCATACAGGCGGGAGGAAATCACTCGTTGGCAACTTCTATTGCCTTCACGCTAGGCCCCGCTCCATCCTCGTTGTCTGCCCAAACCAACGACTTCACACACTTCATTCCCACCCTGTTTCCTGACCCCAACATTATTTTTTTGCGAAAACCTGAGACCACCATCATCTTCCTGAGAAGATTCTGCATCACACTAGCATAAAATTGTAACCATAAGGTAAAATTACACATACGATAATCAGAGTTAAATGAAGTAGGGAATAAATATTTTCTTGCAATTATTTCCCTTCAACTCCTTAGTACTCAGCTGGTTTTCGTCGCATCACTTTTATAAGCCCAGATCCTAAATCTGCATGCTTTTCTGCTTTTGATGGTGTGTGGTACGTCCGGAGGTAAAAATATGCATAGGGTCAAAATCACCTCCGAACATATGCCACGCCGTGACGGAGTTCTTTCGCCTCGGCATTTGTTTACTCAAGTCAGACTCGCCGCTCAAGTGAGGTGAGCGGCGAGTCTCAGGTTTTCGTAAAATTAATGTTGGGGTCAGGAAACAGGGTGAAAGTGAGGTGTGTGAAGCCGTCGGTTTGGGCAGACAATGAGGATGGGGCGGGGCTTAATTAGGCTCGAGGAAGGGGCGGAGCTTATCGAGATGCCAGCCAATCATCGTCCAGGATGAGATGCCGTGAACATTTCTATATATATTTTTTATTCACCGACAATTGCTTGATAGGGTATATAACAAAAAATCTACATCTTATTTTATTTTATTGTAGTAGTTTATAACATAAAAAACATCCGAGAGGTCCTAATAAAAAAGCTCATTTCAAAATTTGGTTCTTCACGTTCTATGAGAGTGACAATACCTCTCTATACTTGCCTTGAGTCAGCGTGCCTCTATGTCTCGTACTTGTATGTACACAAGCACTATAATAATATTTTTTTTCTGTATGAAGTGTCATGAGTAAGAATCACATGGCTGGAATTTGTGGGTCCGACCAGACCCACACTACCTCCTACCTCGTATCAGGGGCGTGCATAGTGTAGATGGCATAACCCATCATCAAGCTCTGAGTGTCAAATGGATTCAGCCAGAACCACAACTCGCATACAGCCACCACTTTGGAAAAAGAGCTCAAATATCAAAGCGTAGAGACAGCGTGGGTCCGCCCGGACCCAGCGTTACAGTTCTAGAGTTAATGTATCAGAACTTTTGCAATCCTCTTAAATCTTTCAACATATTCCTCCAATCCCTTAAACGACGGACAAAGAGGAGGCAGTGGAAGTCAATAGCCGGCATCGGAACTGTTATCCATTCCACTCTTCCTTCTCTTCTTCCTGCCTCACTCTTTCTCCTCCTCTTCCTCCTTCTGATCTTTCTTCACATCGCGTTCAGTCCTCTTTTTCTGATTCAAATGTTTCTTCGATTCTCCTCGTTCAGAAGATTAGGTAAGAGAGAGAGAGAGAGAGAGAGAGAGAGAGAGGCCATCTCGAGACTATTGCGTCATGGTGACTTCCTTGTCTCAGCCTGTATTCCTTTGTGTGTGTCTGTGTGTGTCTGTGTATTTGTTTTTTCGTGTCTGTCTGTCTGTCTGTCTGTCTGTTTGGGTTTCTCCTGCTTCGTGTGTGTGTCTTTCTTTTATTTTTGCCTTTGTGTCTGTCTGCCGGTCTGTATCTACTTGTCTTTTTATGCGTGTGTGTGTGTGTGTGTGTGTGTGTGTGTGTGTGTGTGTGTGTGTGTCCTCGTCCGTCTGTTTGTGCGTATTTTTTTCTATATATATCGTGGTGGTTACGTGTTAGTGTTATTTGTATCATTATCATTTTTGTATTTTTTTCTATTTTATCATGTCTACTAGTTCTTTTTTCCCTTTATTTGTCTTGTTTCTTGTTTATGTATTATCAGTGTTATGAGTATTAGTATTAGTGTAATTTCTGTATTGTTTCTGTGTTGTCATGTTTTAGTCGTTATCATTTTTCTCCTCATTTCCTTCTGTTTTGTTTTCATCATCATCATCATCGTCAGCATCATCGGTTAGCCTAATGCCCTCTTCGTAACGTAACTAATGCTGCGAAAAAATTTTCTTGGCGAGCATTATCATTGTGGATTAAGTTCCATTTTCTTCGCATTATTATGATTCATGTTGTATGTTTTTGGCGTCATTATTTTATAATATTATTATATAATATTGTTTCCGTGTATTTATTATGTATCCGAGCATGTGCGTGTAATGGATGCAAATCACGGGCATCACAAATATTGTATAGTTGCACAATAAACCTCTACAAAAAAAAAAACAAAAAAAAATCAGAAATGTTAGCTTTGCGCAGTGGCAGTATCGTAACCAATGAGGTTCATCCGAGGTGCGATTATTGCTAGTTGAAAACTTTTCCCAATACCCCGCCTGGGCGACTTGAAATATAGTCGGCCAAGGCAATTTTTGTTAGCCCAGCTTTGGGCTAAAAAATCTGACTATCTGACACATTGCTGAAAGACCAAAGTACTGTCTATAATCCATGCAGCAATATCTGTCATCACACGAGAATGACAAGCCGTGGTCCCGTTGCGTTATGAAGGATAGGGAGCAGCAGCACCCAGCACAGGCAGGTGGTGGGCCGCGAGCCCTGCCTTACAGCGTTGCCAGACTGAGGTGGCGCGACATGGGACGCCTATCTTTTAATCTTCGTCTGTTCCCGGCCCTGTGGCACCGCTCGGAAAGGGGAAAGGGAATGGAGGAATAGGAGACACACGAAAATATTGTTAGGGAGGCAAAGGACGAGAGGGAAAAGGGAAAACAACACACACATGAATGACGGTAACCAAAAGAATCTCTCTCTCTCTCTCTCTCTCTCTCTCTCTCTCTCTCTCTCTCTCTCTCTCTCTCGACCACCACCACCACGTGTTTTCCCTTCCTGCATATGGTGGTGGTGGCGGTGGCGGCAGTGTTTGTAGTGGTGGTGGTCAATGCTTCGGTTGAATGAACTCAGGACGACGTTTTCCCTTTCCCTTCCCTTTCCCTTCCCCTCTCCCTCCCTCTACCTGCTTTTCCCTTCAAATCTTTCCTTCTTACTTCCTTCTTTCCCTCCATCTGGCACGCTGTATCCACATTTCTCTCTCTTATTCAGTTTCCTTTTTTCATCTTTCCTCTCTTGTTGAATGTTTTTCCTTCCCCTCCAACTTCTTTCCTTCTTCCTTCCATCTGTTTTGCAAGCTTTCTTTCTTTTATTTCTTTTCTCTCTAGTTTTATTTATTTCCTTCTCTCTTCCGCTTCTTCTCTTCCTACTCCATCTCCTTTATTTCCCTTTCCCTCAACTTCCTTTCTTCCGTCCGTCTTCTTACCATCTATAGGTCTTTCGTCACTTCTCTGTTTCACTCTATCATCCTCGTCAACTACATCCATCCAATCCTGTTGGTCAGGTACTTGTCGACACTTGTAAGCATTGGATAGACAAACACTGAATAAACTTAAGTTCGTATATTCTATGGAAAGTAACAGAGAGAGAACTAGTACGTGCGTACGCGATACAGAGACGGGGTGAACTGGCCCCTGAGGCACTGCCAGCCTCTGAGGGGCGACAACGGTCAAAACCGCTGACACCGCGGGATTAGTGTTGCCCCAGGCAAGGTGCCTATATTCAGAACTAACATTACCCACATCTCCCTCCCCCCTTCACGCTCATAGTCCTAGTCTTGAGCGGGTGCCTTGGCTCTGAGCCGCTCCGAGCGACGGGGCACAGGAAGGTGAGGTGAGTCCGGGCGTGGAGGAGACTCGTCCGCGGCCGGGGTGTCGACTGCAGGGGCGGAACCGGCGGAAGAAAACGGCGGTTCCTCCACAAGATGCGGCCGCTCGGCATCCGGACGTGATAGGCCCTAGACCGGCCGGCGCCCATTACCGTGCCCACCTTGTCCCAACGCTGCGTGGTTGGGTCCTGGATGCGCACGAGAGCACCTATCTTCAGCGGCTGAAGCGGGCGGGCATGGGCGTCATACCGGGCCTTGGCATCTCGGGCACGGGTAGCGGCGCGGCGGTCACAGCTCTCGGCTCTGGCCTGCCACTCCTTCGCGAAGGCTTTGGCATGGGCAGGGACACAGGAACGGAGAGAACAGCCGTACAAGACCTGGGCCGGGGAGTGGCGCGTGGAATTCGGTGAGTTACGCAGCTCCAGAAGGCCTTTGTCGAACGCCTCACAGTCGATGTTACCGGACGGGGCCACCTTCAGGATGAGGTGTTTAACTGCTTTCACTGCAGCCTCGGCGTGTCCGTTCGACTGTGGGTTGTTGGGCGATGACACGTTGTGGCGGACCCCCCAACGCTCCAGGAATTCCGCGAGCTCCCGGCTGGTGAACTGAGGGCCTCCATCCGTCCGCAGACGCACAGGAACACCCAGATCACGGAAGAGGTGCCGGAAGTAGCGGATGGTGGCGGCAGACGTCGTGTCGGAGCCGCAGGTGACCACCACAGGCCAGCCAGAGAGTCGGTCGACGACGACTAGGAAGTGTTTCCCAGCCGCGGTGAAGAAGTCGGCCGACATTGACTCAAAGGGCCTGGTGGGGTTGTCGTCGCACAAGTGCTCCTGCTGCTGGCTAGGTAGCATACCTTGCACGGCTCACAGGCGCGGACAGTGCTGACGATGTCCGCGTCTATGCCGGGCCAATACACGGCCTGACGAGCGCGGCGCTTGGTGGCCTCGGCCCCGCGATGACCATCATGGAGGCGGGACAGGACACGGCGACGAAGGGCTGCAGGGACGACCACACGAGCACCATACAAGACGAGGTCCTCATCTGCGTAGAGGTCCTCCCGGAACTTCCAGTACGGGCGGAGGGCGTTGTGGAGGTCAAAGCGGTCGCGAGGAAACCCGGTCCGTACCTTCTCCAGGAGCTTGGTGTAGGAGGGGTCGTCGCGGGCCGCCTTCCGCAACTCCTCGAGTGCCAGATCCTCGTCAGGAGCTGACGAAGGCTGGGGGCGAGCGAGGGAGTGTACGGCCTGCAGAGTGACGCCGCTGCTGACGGAGAGGCTGGCATTCGTGCCGAGCATCTCGTCTTCCGGCGTCGGGCGGCTGACGGGAAAGCGGGAAAGGGCATCGGGGATGCAGAGGTCTTTGCCCGCACGCCACACCGCTGTGAAGATGAACGCCGAGATTTTCTCCTTCAGCCGCTGGAGGCGGGATTCTCGACGGCGTCCAGCGTGTAGCTATTCAGGATCGGGACCAAGGGCCTGTGGTCGGTGATGAGGTCGAAGTGTTGTAGGCCAATCAGGTAAAACTTGCACTTCGACATGGTCCATACCACTGTCAGTAGCTCCAGTTCGATGGTGGCGTAGCGAGTCTCAGTATCGGTGAGGAATCGCGAGCCACACTGGACCAGGCGGAACTTTCCTCCTCCGTGGTCCTGCAGGAGGGCGTAACCTACGCCGTACAGGCGCGAGGCGTCTGTCTGCAGGGTGGTGGGGAGGGCTGGGTTGAACGTGGCAAGGACCGGAGGACTTGACAGGGCCTCCTTCACCTTTTGAAGGCCTGGTCATGGTCAGGTGTCCACGTGAACGTCCTTTTCGGGCTCATCAGGGGACGAAGAGGTAAGGCGGCGGCGGTGATGTCGGGAGAGAATTCTGCCAGCTGGTTCACCAATCCCATGAAGGACCTGAGATCCGTCAGATTGGCAGGCGTGGCGAAGTCTGCTATAGCTCGCACTTTCTCTGGGTCGGCCGCAATACCATCCCCTGAGAGCCGGTAACCGCAGAAGGACACAGTCGGAGCAGCCACGACAAACTTCTCGGCGTTGAGAGTGATGCCGTGCGTCCTGCACCGAGATAGTACCTTATCGATGCTGCGGAGGTGCGTGAAGTAGTCTTTGTCGGAGAGTAGCACTTCGTCCACTACCTTCACACAGTTGGTCACGCCTTGGAGTGCCGTGTCGCCGCGTAAACAGAAGGCGTCGCCCGTGGCGGCGAAACCCATGGGGCCTCGACAGTAGCGAAAACGTCCGTAAGGCGTGATGAAAGTGGTGAGTGGCTGATCTTCCTCTGCCAGCGGAATCTGCCAGTAACCACAAAGGGCGTCGACCGTCGTGAAGAACCGCGCCTCCGGGTCCACGCTCCGTATTGCTGTGAAGGGCGTGGGCGAAGGGTGGGCTGGACGGAACACCTGGCTCTTTAGCTTCGACAAGTCGGTGGTGATGCGGACGCCACCGTTAGGCTTGGCCACAGCCACTAAGGGGTGACACCAAGGGGATGGGTCGTCGCCCGCGGGGGCAATGACGCCTTGAGTCACCATAGAATCCAGTTCTTGGTTGGCTGCATTCCTGAAGGCGAGAGGGATGACCCTGGGAGTGTGTATGGCGAACGGCTGCGCGTCCTCCCGCAGGTGGATTCTGATCGGGGGACCCGCCATCGCCTTCAATGGCTCGGTCCTTAAGGCCTCCTTCGTCACCAGCACGTCCGAGTACTCCTTCAGGAAATACTCCTTAGCTTCCGACGGGGACGTGTGGATATGGAGGGCGGGTGGTGGCTGCGTGTGCTGGCTCGGGTGAGGTGCGGAGGCCGCTGCGTGGCCTTGGTTGGCGGCTCGCGGTGCGCTGCTGCATGCCCCGCGCCTCGCTTACCCGGGCGGCGGCCGCGGCGGGCCGGGCGGCTGGTATCTGCCTCGGGAAGTCGGCGGGAACCACACCCAGCGCCTTGCAGTGCTCCCACGAGAGCAGAGGCGTGGTAAGAGAGGACTGCACGTCTATCCAGCCTTCACACGACCTATCGCCGTACGTGAGCTCTACTTGGAAGGAGCCCACCGCGGCTTGCATCTGTGAGTCGTCCGCGTTGTAATAGTTGATGGCGGGGGGCGGTTGCAAGTCGCGTTGGTGGAGGCATAAGTTCTTGAGGTGCTGAAGGCGAATCACCGTAACATCAGCGCCGGTGTCGGGTATCACGTCAATCCGGCCAGACGTGTCGCCCTGGGTGACAGCGACGCGGATGGTGGGGGAAGGTTGGGCCCTGGGGCGCGTGTTGGAGTGCACTCGCCGGACGTGGCCCGCACGCTCCTCGGAGTGGCGCGGGGCCGTGTCAGGTGGCTGCGTCCGAACCACGCCAGGGGAAGGACCCTTCCTCAGTTTGGGTTTTTTGGGCTTCTTGAGGCTGCAGAATCGGTCGAAGTGCCCCACGGAAAGGCACACGCCGCATTGAACCCCTTTGGCGGAACACCTAACGGTGTACATCCTGTGCCGCTCGCGGCCACAACCGTGACAGGGTGCCGCGGCGGCTGGACACGGCTTGGAGCCGTTCTGCGTGCCACAGCTGCCGCAGGCTGTGCTGGAGGGGGGCGTGGATGTTTTGGCACCAGCTTTCTCCGCGTGGGCCGCCTTCTTACCCTTCTTGTACTGTGAGACGCCTCTCACGGCAGTGGACGGGGTCTCTATTTCAGAGTACGTCACATCGGTGGCCTCATACTACCGTCATTTCGTCACTGTCTCTTGAAGCGTGCGGGAGGCGTCCATGGTGATAAGCTCTCGCCTCAACTCCCCGTTGCGAGCTCCCATCAACAAGGCATGCTTCATCCCAGCGCTGGCATGTGTTTACCTGTGTTACCTGGCTCAAACATAAGGAGGAACTTAACAAACCTTTACTAGTTCACCCGGTCCAAGCGCTGGCGTTTACCTGTGTCACCTGGCTCAAACATCAGGACCAACTTAATAAACCTTTCGTTTTGCACCCCTCTTCTTTTCTTTTCCTTTAGCTTTTAGCCTTTCTTTTGCATTCCTCTTTTCTTTTCATCTAGGTCTTAGCCTTTCGCTTTGCATCCCTGTTTTCGTTTTATTTAGCTTTTGGACTTTCGTTTTGCACCATTTATTTTCATTAAGCATTTCGTTTTCCGTCCCTTTTTTTTTCTTTCCATTTAGCTGAGCCTTTCGTTTATGAAAATGTTGACGTTGGTTACGTAACTTTATTTATTTATTCATTCATTTATTTATTTTTACTTCACCGGGATCCCAGCTGCCTCAAACATAAGGAGCAACTTAACAAACCTTCACAACTTCACCCGGTCCAAGCCCTGGCGTTTACCTGTGTCACCTGACTCAAACATAAGGACCAACAACAAACCTTCACTACTTCGCCCGGTCGAAGCGCTGGCATGTGATTACCTGTGTTACCTGCCTCAAAGATGAAAGCCAGGTCATTTTCGTCAACAGCCACACCACGTTGAAAACACCGCTTCGTCCAATCAGCGACGTTAAGCGGCGTTGGGTTTGGATAGTACTTGGATGGGTGACCGCCTGGGAACACCAGATGCTGTTGGCATCCCTCTTTTTAATTAATTTCTCTTAACTTTTCACTTTGCGGTCCTGGTGACTTTTCTTTTCATATAGCTTTCGGCCTTTCGTTATGTTTTCTATTTTTTTTCTTTCGTTTTGCACCCCTCTTCTTTTCTTTTCCTTTAGCTTTTAGTCTTTCTTTTGCATTCCTCTTTACTTTTCATCTAGGTCTTAGCCTTTCGCTTTGCATCCCTGTTTTCGTTTTATTTAGCTTTTGGAGTTTCGTTTTGCACCATTTCTTTTCCTTAATCATTTCGTTTTCTGTCCTTTTTTTTTCTTTTCATTTAGCTCAGCCTTTCGTTTTAAACATGTTGACGCTGGTTACGTAACTTTATTTATTTATTCATTCATTTGTTTATTTTTACTTCACCGGGGTCCCAGCGCTGGCATGTGTTTACCTGTGTTACCTGGCTCAAACATAAGAAGCAACAACAAACCTTCACTACTTCACCCGGTCCAAGCGCTGGCGTTTACTTGTGTCACCTGGCTCAATCATCAGGACCAACTTAACAAACCTTCACTACTTCGCCCGGTCGAAACGCTGGCATGTGATTACCTGTGTTACCTGCCTCAAAGATGAAAGCCAGGTCATTTTCGTCAACGGCCACACCACGTTGAAAACACCGCTTCTCGTCCGATCAGCAAAGTTAAGCGACGTTGGGTCTGGAAAGTACTTGGATGGGTGACCTCCTGGGAACACCAGTTTCTGTTGGCATCCCTCACTTTATTTAATTTCTCTTAACTTTTCACTTTGCGGTCCTGGTGACTCTTTTCTTTTCATATAGCTTTCGGCCTTTCGTTATGTTTTCTATTTTTTTTCTTTCGTTTTGCAAACCTCTTCTTTTCTTTTCCTTTAGCTTTTAGTCTTTCTTTTGCATTCCTCTTTACTTTTCATCTAGGTCTTAGCCTTTCGCTTTGCATCCCTGTTTTCGTTTTATTTAGCTTTTGGAGTTTCGTTTTGCACCATTTCTTTTCCTTAATCATTTCGTTTTCTGTCCTTTTTTTTTTCTTTTCATTTAGCTCAGCCTTTCGTTTTAAACATGTTGACGCTGGTTACGTAACTTTATTTATTTATTCATTCATTTGTTTATTTTTACTTCACCGGGGTCCCAGCGCTGGCATGTGTTTACCTGTGTTACCTGGCTCAAACATAAGAAGCAACTTAACAAACCTTCACTACTTCACCCGGTCCAAGCGCTGGCGTTTACTTGTGTCACCTGGCTCAATCATCAGGACCAACTTAACAAACCTTCACTACTTCGCCCGGTCGAAACGCTGGCATGTGATTACCTGTGTTACCTGCCTCAAAGATGAAAGCCAGGTCATTTTCGTCAACGGCCACACCACGTTGAAAACACCGCTTCTCGTCCGATCAGCAAAGTTAAGCGACGTTGGGTCTGGAAAGTACTTGGATGGGTGACCTCCTGGGAACACCAGTTTCTGTTGGCATCCCTCACTTTATTTAATTTCTCTTAACTTTTCACTTTGCGGTCCTGGTGACTCTTTTCTTTTCATATAGCTTTCGGCCTTTCGTTATGTTTTCTATTTTTTTTCTTTCGTTTTGCACCCCTCTTCTTTTCTTTTCCTTTAGCTTTTAGTCTTTCTTTTGCATTCCTCTTTACTTTTCATCTAGGTCTTAGCCTTTCGCTTTGCATCCCTGTTTTCGTTTTATTTAGCTTTTGGAGTTTCGTTTTGCACCATTTCTTGTCATTAATCATTTCGTTTTCTGTCCTTTTTTTTCTTTTCATTTAGCTCAGCCTTTCGTTTTAAACATGTTGACGCTGGTTACGTAACTTTATTTATTTATTCATTCATTTGTTTATTTTACTTCACCGGGGTCCCAGCGCTGGCATGTGTTTACCTGTGTTACCTGGCTCAAACATAAGAAGCAACAACAAACCTTCACTACTTCACCCGGTCCAAGCGCTGGCGTTTACTTGTGTCACCTGGCTCAATCATCAGGACCAACTTAACAAACCTTCACTACTTCGCCCGGTCGAAACGCTGGCATGTGATTACCTGTGTTACCTGCCTCAAAGATGAAAGCCAGGTCATTTTCGTCAGCAGCCACCACGTTGAAAACACCGCTTCTCGTCCGATCAGCAAAGTTAAGCGACGTTGGGTCTGGAAAGTACTTGGATGGGTGACCTCCTGGGAACACCAGTTTCTGTTGGCATCCCTCACTTTATTTAATTTCTCTTAACTTTTCACTTTGCGGTCCTGGTGACTCTTTTCTTTTCATATAGCTTTCGGCCTTTCGTTATGTTTTCTATTTTTTCTTTCGTTTTGCACCCCTCTTCTTTTCTTTTCCTTTAGCTTTTAGTCTTTCTTTTGCATTCCTCTTTACTTTTCATCTAGGTCTTAGCCTTTCGCTTTGCATCCCTGTTTTCGTTTTATTTAGCTTTTGGAGTTTCGTTTTGCACCATTTCTTTTCCTTAATCATTTCGTTTTCTGTCCTTTTTTTCTTTTCAATTAGGTCAGCCTTTCGTTATAAACCAGTTGACGCTTGTTACGAAACTTAATTTATTAATTCATTCATTTGTTTATTTTACTTCACCGGGGTCCCAGCGCTGGCATGTGTTTACCTGTGTTACCTGGCTCAAACATAAAGCAACTTAACAAACCTTCACTACTTCACCCGGTCCAAGCGCTGGCGTTTACTTGTGTCACCTGGCTCAATCATCAGGACCAACTTAACAAACCTTCACTACTTCGCCCGGTCGAAACGCTGGCATGTGATTACCTGTGTTACCTGCCTCAAAGATGAAAGCCAGGTCATTTTCGTCAACGGCCACACCACGTTGAAAACACCGCTTCTCGTCCGATCAGCAAAGTTAAGCGACGTTGGGTCTGGAAAGTACTTGGATGGGTGACCTCCTGGGAACACCAGTTTCTGTTGGCATCCCTCACTTTATTTAATTTCTCTTAACTTTTCACTTTGCGGTCCTGGTGACTCTTTTCTTTTCATATAGCTTTCGGCCTTTCGTTATGTTTTCTATTTTTTTTCTTTCGTTTTGCACCCCTCTTCTTTTCTTTTCCTTTAGCTTTTAGTCTTTCTTTTGCATTCCTCTTTACTTTTCATCTAGGTCTTAGCCTTTCGCTTTGCACCCCTGTTTTCGTTTTATTTAGCTTTTGGAGTTTCGTTTTGCACCATTTCTTTTCCTTAATCATTTCGTTTTCTGTCCTTTTTTTTTCTTTTCATTTAGCTCAGCCTTTCGTTTAAAAAATATTGACGCTGGTTACGTAACTTTATTTATTTATTCATTCATTTGTTTATTTTTACTTCACCGGGGTCCCAGCGCTGGCATGTGTTTACCTGTGTTACCTGGCTCAAACATAAGAAGCAACTTAACAAACCTTCACTACTTCACCCGGTCCAAGCGCTGGCGTTTACTTGTGTCACCTGGCTCAATCATCAGGACCAACTTAACAAACCTTCACTACTTCGCCCGGTCGAAACGCTGGCATGTGATTACCTGTGTTACCTGCCTCAAAGATGAAAGCCAGGTCATTTTCGTCAACGGCCACACCACGTTGAAAACACCGCTTCTCGTCCGATCAGCGAAGTTAAGCGACGTTGGGTCTGGAAAGTACTTGGATGGGTGACCTCCTGGGAACACCAGATTCTGTTGGCATCCCTCTCTTTATTTAATTTCTCTTAACTTTTCACTTTGCGGTCCTGGTGACTCTTTTCTTTTCATATAGCTTTCGGCCTTTCGTTTTTTTTCTATTTTTTTTCTTTCGTTTTGCACGTTGGGTCTGGATAGTACTTTTTTGGGTGACCGCCTGGGAACACCAGATGCTGTTGGCATCTCTCTTTTTATTTAATTTCTCTTAACTTTTCATTTTCCGATCCTGGTGACTCTTTTCTTTTCATATAGCTTTCGGCCTTTCGTTATGTTTTTTTTTTCTTTCGTTTTGCACGCCTCTTCTTTTCTTTTCCTTTAGCTTTTAGTCTTTCTTTTGCATTCCTCTTTACTTTTCATCTAGGTCTTAGCCTTTCGCTTTGCATCCCTGTTTTCGTTTTATTTAGCTTTTGGAGTTTCGTTTTGCACCATTTCTTTTCCTTAATCATTTCGTTTCTGTCCTTTTTTTTTCTTTTCATTTAGCTCAGCCTTTCGTTTTAAAAATGTTGACGCTGGTTACGTAACTTTATTTATTTATTCATTCATTTGTTTATTTTTACTTCACCGGGGTCCCAGCGCTGGCATGTGTTTACCTGTGTTACCTGGCTCAAACATAAGAAGCAACTTAACAAACCTTCACTACTTCACCCGGTCCAAGCGCTGGCGTTTACTTGTGTCACCTGGCTCAATCATCAGGACCAACTTAACAAACCTTCACTACTTCGCCCGGTCGAAGCGCTGGCATGTGATTACCTGTGTTACCTGCCTCAAAGATGAAAGCCAGGTCATTTTCGTCAACGGCCACACCACGTTGAAAACACCGCTTCTCGTCCGATCAGCGAAGTTAAGCGACGTTGGATGTGGATAGTACTTGGATGGGTGACCGCCTGGGAACACCAGATGCTATTGGCATCTGTCTTTTTATTTAATTTCTCTTAACTTTTCACTTTGCGGTCCTGGTGACTTTTCTTTTCATATAGCTTTCGGCCTTTCGTTATGTTTTTTTTTCTTTCGTTTTGCACCCCTCTTCTTTTCTTTTCCTGTAGCTTTTAGCCTTTCTTTTGCATTCCTCTTTTCACCTAGGTCTTAGCCTTTCGCTTTGCATCCCTGTTTTCGTTTTATTTAGCTTTTGGACTTTCGTTTTGCACCATTTCTTTTCATTAAGCATTTCGTTTTCCGTCCCTTTTTTTTTTCTTTCCCATTAGCTGAGCCTTTCGTTTTTTAAAATGTTGACGCTGGTTACGTAACTTTATTTATTTATTAATTCATTTATTTATTTTTACCTCACCGGGGTCCCAGCCCTGGCATGTGTTTACCTGTGTTACGTAGCTCAAACATAAGGAACAACTTAACAAACCTTCACTACTTCACCCGGTCCAAGCGCTGGCGTTTACATGTCACCTGGCTCAAACATCAGGACCAACTTAACAAACCTTCACTACTTGGCCTGTCCAAGCGTTGGCATGTGATTACCTGTTTTACCTGCCTCAAAGATGAAAGCCAGTTCACCTTTCTCGTCAACGGCCACACCACGTTGAAAACACCGCTTCTCGTCCGATCAGCGAAGTTAAGCGACGTTGGATCTGAATAGTACTTGGATGGGTGACCGCCTGGGAACACCAGATGCTGTTGGCATCTGTCTTTTTATTTAATTTCTCTTAACTTTTCACTTTGCGGTCCTGGTGACTCTTTTCTTTTCATATAGCTTTCGGCCTTTAGTTATGTTTTCTAATTTTTTTCTTTTCAATTTAATTTTTAGCCTGTCGTTTTGCACCCCTCTTCTTTTCTTTTCCTTTAGCTTTTAGCCTTTCTTTTGCATTCCTCTTTTCTTTTCATCAAGGTCTTAGCCTTTCGCTTTGCATCCCTCTTTTCGTTTTATTTAGCTTTTGAACTTTCGTTTTGCACCATTTCTTTTCATTAAGGATTTCGTTTTCCTTCCTTTTTTTTTTTCCTTTTGCTCAGGCTTTCGTTTTGAAATTTGTGACGCTTGTTACATAACTTTATTTATTTATTTATTTATTTTTTCTTCCAATGACCGTTTGGCACAGCATACAAGGAGAAACAATTAACAACAGGCACAAGCAATCGATCAGGTTTCCTTAGTCCTTAGAGGGCGTGGTCCCATGGCCTAATTACCCCCTAAATCACTGATTTTTTTTTTTGTGTGTGTGTGTGTGTAGTTCAGTTTTGTGCCATGAAAAGTGTATCATAATAACTCTTCCTGGTTAATTCATGACGTACATTTCCTGGAGGTTGAAGGAAACTAACAAACTTTCATAACTTCACCGGGGTCCCAGCGATGGCATGTGTTTACCTGTGTTACCTGGCTCAAACATCAGGATATACTTAACAAACCTTCACTACTTCACCCGGTCCAAGCGCTGGCATGTGTTTACCTGTGTTACCTGGCTGAAACATCAGGACCAACTTAACAAACCTTCACTACTTTACCCGGTCCAAGCGCTGGCATGTGTTTACCTGTGTTACCTGGCTCAAACATCAGGACCAACTTAACAAACCTTCACTACTTTACCCGGTCCAAGCGCTGGCATGTGTTTACCTGTGTTACCTGCTTCAAACATCAGGACCAACTTAACAAACCTTCACTACTTTACTCGGTCAAAGCGCTGGCATGTGTTTACCTGTGTCACCTGGCTCAAACATCAGGACCAACTTAACAAACCTTCACTACTTCACCCGGTCCAAGCGCTGGCATGTGTTTACCTGTGTTATCTGCCTCAAAAATCAAAGCCAATTCCCCTTTCTAGCAACGGCCACACCACGTTGAAAACACCGCTTCTCGTCCGATCAGCGACGTTAAGCGACGTTGGATGTGGGTAGTACTTGGATGGGTGACCGCCTGGAAACAACAGTTGCTGTTGGCATCCCTCTTTTTATTTAATTTCTCTTAACTTTTCACTTTGCAGTCCTGGTGACTTTTCTTTTCATATAGCTTTCGGCCTTTCGTTATTTTTTTTTCATTTAATTTTTAGCCTTTCGTTTTGCACCCCTCTTCTTTTCTTTTCCTTTAGCTTTTAGCCTTTCTTTTGCATTCCTCTTTTCTTTTCATCTAGGTCTTAGCCTTTCGCTTTGCATCCCTGTTTTCGTTTTATTTAGCTTTTGGACTTTCGTTTTGCACCATTTCTTTTCATTAAGCATTTCGTTTTCCGTCCCATTTTTTCTTTTCATTTAGCTCAGCCCTTCATTTTGAAATTTGTGACGTTCGTTACGTAACTTTATTTATTTATTCATTTTTTTTCTTCCAATGACCTTTTGGCACAGCATACAAGGAGAAATAATTAACAACAGGCACAAGCAATCGATCAGCTTTCCATTTGTCCTTAGAGCCTAATTACCCCCTAAATCACTGAATAAGTTTGTGTGTGTGTGTGTGTGTGTGTGTGTGTGTGTGTGTGTGTGTGTGTGTGTGTGTGTGTGTGTAGTTCAGTTTTGTGCCATGAAAAGTGTATCATAATAACTCTTCCTGGTAAATTCATGACGTACATTTCCTGGAGGTTGAAGGAAACTAATAAACCTTCATTACTTCACCGGGGTCCCAGCGCTGGCATGTGTTTACCTGTGTTACCTGGCTCAAACATCAGGACCAACTTTAAAAACCTTCACTATTTCATCCGGTCCAAGCGCTGGCATGTGTTTACCTGTGTTACCTGGCTGAAACATCAGGACCAACTTAACAAACCTTCACTACTTCACCCGGTCCAAGCGCTGGCATGTGTTTACCTGTGTTACTTGGCTCAAACATCAGGACCAACTTAACAAACGAGAAATGCCGACCGAAACACCTTTGTCATTTACGCAAGGGCAAATTACGTAAAGACAACCCATTCTGAGGAACTGCTTGAGAAATACCGCCGCATGATCAAGCAGTATAAATGTAAAACGGATGCCAGTAACATCATAATCTCAGGAATCCTCCCGAGGGTCGGTGCCGAATCTAGCCTTTACAGTAAGGCCTACAGCACAAACAACAGACTTCAGTCACTTGCTCAAAAGAAAACGTCCTGTTCGCTAACTTGTGTAACAATTTTTACTACGATTCAGACTTGTTCCTTCCTGATGGCATCCACTTAAACCCTGTTGGAGCAGCCCGTTTCGGGAGGCTGCTCTGTGACCAAGTGGCTCTTCGAAAGCCAAAAAACGCGGAGGCGAGAACACCAGCAGCTCCACCGTAAGGGAGTATTCAACCCGCAAAACCCCCGACTCGAATCACATTAAAGATTGCTATGTCAACGCTCGTAGCCTACGTAACAAATTTGAAGACTTAGAAGTCCTCGCAGCTACAAATCATTATCACATCATCGGAGTCACAGAATCTTGGTTAGACACTTCAAATAGAGATTTCATTGCTTCTTCCGTCGCTGCTGCTTCTTCTTCCGTCGCTGCTTCTTCTTCTTCCGTCGCTGCTTCTTCTTCCGTCGCTGCTTCTTCTTCTCTCGTCGCTGTTTCTTCTTCTTCCGTCGCTGTTTCTTCTTCTTCCGTCGCTGCTTCTTCTTCTTCCGTCGCTGCTTCTTCTTCTTCCGTCGCTGCTTCTTCTTCTTCCGTCGCTGTTTCTTCTTTCGTCGCTGCTTCTTCTTCTTCCATCGCTGTTTCTTCTTTTTCCGTCGCTGCATCTTCTTCTTTCGTCGCTGTTTCTTCTTCTTCCGTCGCTGCTTCTTCTTCTTCTTCCGTCGTTGCTTCTTTTTCTTCCGTCGCTGCTTCTTCTTCTTCCGTCGCTGTTTCTTCTTCTTCCGTCGCTGCTTCTTCTTCTTCCGTCGCTGCCTCTTCTTCTTCCGTCGCTGCTTCTTCTTCTTCCGTCGCTGCTTCTTCTTCTTTCGTCGTTGTTTCTTCTTCTTCCGTCGCTGCTTCTTCTTCTTCTTTCGTAGCTGCTTCTTCTTCCGTCGCTGCCTCTTCTTCTTCCGTCGCTGCTTCTTCTTCTTTCGTCGCTGCTTCTTCTTCTTCCGTCGCTGTTTCTTCTTCTTCCGTCACTGTTTCTTCTTCTTCCGTCGCTGTTTCTTCTTCTTCCGTCGCTGTTTCTTCTTCTTCCGTCGCTGTTTCTTCTTCTTCCGTCGCTGCTTCTTCTTCTTCCGTCGCTGCTTCTTCTTCTTCCGTCGCTGTTTCTTCTTCTTCCGTCGCTGCTTCTTCTTCTTCGGTCGCTGCTTCTTCTTCTTCCGTCGCTGTTTCTTCTTTTTCCGTCGCTGCATCTTCTTCTTTCGTCGCTGTTTCTTCTTCTTCCGTCGCTGCTTCTTCTTCTTCTTCCGTCGTTGCTTCTTTTTCTTCCGTCGCTGCTTCTTCTTCTTCTTCCGTCGCTAATTCTTCTTCTTCCGTCGCTGCTTCGTCTTCTTCCGTCGCTGCTTCTTTTTCCGTCGCTGCTTCTTCTTCCGTCGCTGTTTCTTCTTCTTCCGTCGCTGTTTCTTCTTCTTCTTCCGTCACTGCTTCTTCTTCTTCCGTCGCTGCTTCTTCTTCCGTCGCTGCTTCTTCTTCTTCCGTCGCTGCTTCTTCTTCTTCCGTTGCTGTTTCTTCTTCTTCCGTCGCTGCTTCTTCTTCTTCTGTCGCTGTTTCTTCTTCCGTCGCTGCTTCTTCTTCTTCCGTCGCTGCTTCTTCTTCTTCCGTCGCTGTTTCTTCTTCTTCCGTCGCTGCTTCTTCTTCTTCAGTCGCTTCTTCTTCTTCCGTAGCTGCTTCTTCTTCTTCCGTCGCTGCTTCTTCTTCTTCCGTCGCTGCTTCTTCTTCTTCCGTCGCTGTTTCTACTTCTTCCGTCGCTGCTTCTTCTTCTTCCTTCGCTGCTTCTTCTTCTTCCTTCGCTGCTTCTTCTTCTTCCTTCGCTGCTTCTTCTTCTTCCGTCGCTGCTTCTTCTTCTTCTTCCGTCGCTGCTTCTTCTTCTTCCGTCGCTGCTTCTTCTTCTTCCGTCGCTGTTTCTTCTTCTTCCGTCGCTGTTTCTTCTTCTTCCGTCGCTGCTTCTTCTTCTTCCGTCGCTGCTTCTTCTTCTTCCGTAGCTGCTTCTTCTTCTTCCGTCGCTGCTTCTTCTTCTTTCGTCGCTGTTTCTTCTTCTTACGTCGCTGCTTCTTCTTCTTCCGTCGCTGCTTCTTCTTCTTCCGTCGCTGCTTCTTCTTCTTCCGTCGCTGCTTCTTCTTCTTTCGTCGCTGCTTCTTCTTCTTCCGTCGCTGTTTCTTCTTCCGTCGCTGCTTCTTCTTCTTCCGTCGCTGCTTCTTCTTCTTCCGTTGCTGTTTCTTCTTCTTCCGTCGCTGCTTCTTCTTCTTCTGTCGCTGTTTCTTCTTCTTCCGTCGCTGCTTCTTCTTCTTCCGTCGCTGCTTCTTCTTCTTCTTCCGTCGCTGTTTCTTCTTCTTCCGTCGCTGCTTCTTCTTCTTCAGTCGCTGCTTCTTCTTCTTCCGTAGCTGCTTCTTCTTCTTCCGTCGCTGCTTCTTCTTCTTCCGTTGCTGTTTCTTCTTCTTCCGTTGCTGTTTCTTCTTCTTCCGTTGCTGTTTCTTCTTCTTCCGTTGCTGTTTCTTCTTCTTCCGTAGCTGCTTCTTCTTCTTCCGTCGCTGCTTCTTCTTCTTCCGTCGCTGCTTCTTCTTCTTCTTCCGTCGCTGTTTCTTCTTCTTCCGTCGCTGCTTCTTCTTCTTCAGTCGCTGCTTCTTCTTCTTCCGTCGCTGCTTCTTCTTCTTCCGTCGCTGCTTCTTCTTCTTCCGTCGCTGTTTCTTCTTCTTCCGTCGCTGCTTCTTCTTCTTCAGTCGCTGCTTCTTCTTCTTCCGTCGCTGCTTCTTCTTCTTCCGTTGCTGTTTCTTCTTCTTCCGTCGCTGCTTCTTCTTCTTCTGTCGCTGTTTCTTCTTCTTCCTTCGCTGCTTCTTCTTCTTCCGTCGCTGCTTCTTCTTCTTCTTCCGTCGCTGCTTCTTCTTCTTCCGTCGCTGCTTCTTCTCCTTCCGTCGCTGTTTCTTCTTCTTCCGTCGCTGTTTCTTCTTCTTCCGTCGCTGCTTCTTCTTCCGTCGCTGCCTCTTCTTCTTCCGTAGCTGCTTCTTCTTCTTCCGTCGCTGCTTCTTCTTCTTTCGTCGCTGTTTCTTCTTCTTCCGTCGCTGCTTCTTCTTCTTCCGTCGCTGCTTCTTCTTCTTCCGTCGCTGCTTCTTCTTCTTCCGTCGCTGCTTCTTCTTCTTCTTCCGTCGCTGCTTCTTCTTCTTCCGTCGCTGTTTCTTCTTCCGTCACTATTTCTTCTTCTTCCGTCGCTGTTTCTTCTTCTTCCGTCGCTGTTTCTTCTTCTTCCGTCGCTGCTTCTTCTTCTTCCGTCGCTGCTTCTTCTTGTTCCGTCGCTGCTTCTTCTTGTTCCGTCGCTGTTTCTTCTTCTTCCGTCGCTGCTTCTTCTTCTTCCGTCGCTGCTTCTTCTTCTTCCGTCGCTGCTTCTTCTTCTTCCGTTGCTGCTTCTTCTTCTTCTTCCGTCGCTGCTTCTTCTTCTTCCGTCGCTGCCCTAACATAGAAGCCATGGTCAGCATCCCACCCTAACATTTAAGCCAGGGTCAGCATCCCACCCTAACCCATAAGCCAGGGTCAGCATCCCACCCTAACATTGAATCTATGGTCAGGATCCCATCCTAACATTTTAGCCTGGGTCAGCATCCCACCCTAACATTTAAGCCAGGGTCAACATCCCACCCAGATATTTAAGCCAGGGTCAGCATCCCCCCCCTACATTTAAGCCAGGGTCAGCATCCAACCTTGACATTTAAGCCAGGGTCAGCATCCCACCCTAACATTTAAGCCAGGGTCAGCATCCCACCCTAACATTTAATTAAGCCAGGGTCAGCGTCCTACCCTAACATTTAAGCCAGGGTCAGCATCCCACCTTTACATTTATGCCAGGGTCAGCATCCTACCCTAACATTTAAGCAAGGGTCAGCATCCCACCTTTACATATAAGCCAGGGTCAGCATCCTACCCTAACATATAAGCCTGGGTCAGCATCCCACCCTTACATATAAGCCAGGGTCAGCATCCCACCTTAACATATAAGCCAGGGTCATCACCCCACCCTAACATTTAAGCCAAGGTCAGCATCCCACCCTGACATTTAAGCCAGGGTCAGCATCCCACCCTTACATTTAAGCCAGGGTCAGCATCCCACCCTGACATTTAAGCCAGGGTCAGGATCCCACCCTAACATTTAAGCCAGGGACAGCATCCCACCCTGACATTTAAGCCAGGGTCAGCATCCCTCCCTGCCATTCAAGCCAAGTTCAGCATCCCACCCTAACATGTAAGCCATGTTCAGCATCCCACCCTTACATTTAAGGCAGGGTCTGCATCCCACCCTGACATTTAAGCCAGGGTCAGCATCCCTCCCTGACATTTAAGCCAGGGTCAGCATCCCACCCTGACATTTAAGCAAGGGTCAGCATCCCACCCTAACATTTAAGCCAGGGTCAGCATCCCACCCTGACATTTAAGCCAGGGTCAGCATCCCACCCTGACATTTAAGCCAGGGTCAGCATCCCACCCTCACATTTAAGCCAGGGTCAGCATCCCACCCTAACCTTTAAGCCAGGGTCAGCATCCCACACTGACATTTAAGCCAGGGTCAGCATCCCACCCTAACATTTAAGCCAGGGTCAGCATCCCACCCTGATATTTAAGCCAGGGTCAGCATCCCACCATGACATTTAAGCCAGGGTCAGCATCCCACCCTGACATTTAAGCCCGGGTCAGCGTCCCAACCTGACATTTAAGCCAGGTTCAGCATCCCACTCTGACATTTAAGCCAGGGTCAGCATCCCACCATGACATTTAAACCAGGGTCAGCATCCCAACCTGACATTTAAGCCAGGGACAGCATCCCAACCTGACTTTTAAGCCAGGGTCAGCATCCCACTCTGACATATAAGCCAGGGTCAGCATCCCACTCTGACATTTAAGCCAGGGTCAGCATCTCACACACACACAAACTCACACACACACACACACACACACACACACACACACACACACACACACACACACACACACACACACTCTTCCTCTATCTTCCCTTCCTCTCTCTGTTCCTTTTAATTCCTCTCTTCCTCTACCTTCTCCTCCTCTTCTTCCTCTTGCTCATCCCTCTAATCTTCCTTCATTCGTGCGGTCGGTCGGTCAGTCGGTTGGTTGGTCAGTTGGTCGTTTGGTCATTCTATCGGTCGTTTGTTCGGTCGGTCGTTCTGTCGGTCATTCGGTCGTTTGGTTGGTCCATCGTTTGGCCGGTCGGTCGGTTGGACTTTCTTTCGTTCGTTCGGTCGGCCGGTCGAGCGTTCGTTCGATCGGTCGGTCGTTCGGTCGGTCGGTTATTGGATCATTCGGATGGGTGTTCCATCATTCGGTCTGTTGGTCGTTCGCTCGGTTCGTCGTTCGGTCGTTTGTTCGTTCGGCCGGCCGTTCGTTCGTTCGTTCGTTCGGTTTGATGGTTCTTTCGTTTGGTCGCTCGTTCGTTCGATCGGTCGGTCTTTTGGTCGTTCGCTTGCTCGTTCGTTCGTTCGTTCGTGTGGTCGGTCGGTCGCTCGTTCGTTTGTTCGTTCGGTCGTTTGTCGTTCGTTCGGTCGTTCGTTCATTAGATCGTTAGCTGGCTTGCTCGCTCGCTCGCCCGCCCGCACGCCCGATCACCCAATTGCTCTCTCTCTCTCTCTCTCTCTCTCTCTCTCTCTCTCTCTCTCTCTCTCTCTCTCTCTCTCTCTCTCTCTCTCTCTCTCTCTCTCTCTCTCTCTCTCTCTCTCTCTCTCTCTCTCTCTCTCTCTCATAACAGAAAGAAAGAAAGAAAAAATGTTTCCGTCCGGCACCTCAATCCTCGCTTCCCTCACACACACACACACACACACACACACACACACACACACACACACGCACACGAATAACAGAAAGAAAAACAAAAGAAAACAAGCTTCTTCGTTTTCCTCTCTCCTCCTCATTCTCTTCCTTTTCCTCTTTCTCTTCCTCTTCTTCCTCCTCCTCCTCCTTCTCTTCCTCTCCCTCTTCCCTCCACTCTTCCTCTTTCACAGCTATTCCCTCTTCCACTCCTACACAGCCTTCACTCTCTTCCCGTTCCTCCTCCTCCTCCTCCTCCTCCTCCTCCCTCTCCTTCTCCGCCTTCCCTTCCTCTCCCTGTTCTATCTTCTCCTTCCTCTTCCTTCACCTTCCCTTCCTCTCCCTGTCCCTGTTCCTCCCTCTTTTCCTCCACGTTCCCTTTCCCTTCCTCTTCCTCTTCCTGCGCATTCTTTTCCTTTTTAATATAGTTTTATTTTATTTTTGTTATTTTTCATTTTTCTGTTTTTTGTTTTGTTTTGTTTTACTTTTTTCTATTTTTTGTTTTGTTTTTTGGTGTTGATTTTTTTTCATTTTTTTGTTTTAGTGTTTTTTCTGTTTTACTTTTTTCTAGTTTTTTTGGTTTTGTTTTGGCGTTGATTTTTTTTTAATTTTTTGTTTTCGGATTTATTTTGAATTTTTTTTTTTGGATAAAACGAAAAGTAAAGAAAAGCCTCGTAACTCCGCCCCACGCCGCTCTCCCGCCAGCATCCCACCCTAACATCTAAGCAAGGGTCAGCATCCCACCCTAACATTTAAGCCAGGGTCAGCATCCCACCCTAACATCTAAGCAAGGGTCAGCATCCCACCCTAACATTTAAGCCAGGGTCAGCATCCCACCCTGACATTTAAGCCAGGGTCAGCATCCCACCCTGACATTTAAGCCAGGGTCAGCATCACACCCTAACCTTTACGCCAGGGTCAGCATCACACCCTAACATCTAAGGCAAGGTCACCATCCCACCCTATCATTTAAGCCAGGGTCAGCATCCCACCCTAACATTTAAGCCAGGGTCAGCATCCCACTCTGACATTTAAGCCAGGGTCAGCATCCCACTCCCTTCCCTCACACACACACACACACACACACACACACACACACACACACACACACACACACGCGCGCGCCCGCGCGCGCACACACGAATAACAGAAAGATAAACAAAAGAAAACAAGCTTCTTCGTTTTCCTCTCTCCTCCTCATTCTCTTCCTTTTCCTCTTTCTCTACCTCTTCTTCCTCCTCCTCCTCCTTCTCTTCCCTCTTCCCTCCACTCTTCCTCTTTCACAGCTTCCCTCTTCCACTCCTACACAGCCTTCACTCTCTTCCATTCCTCCTCCTCCTCCTCCTCCTCCTCCTCCTCCTCCTCCTCCCTCTCCTTCCGCTTTCCCTTCCTCTCCCTGTTCTATCTTCTCCTTCCTCTGCCTTCACCTTCCCGTACTCTCCCTCTCCCTGCTCCTCCCTCAGTTCCTCCACGTTCCCTTTCCTTCCTTCCTCTTCCTGCGCATTCTTTCCTTTTTTATATAGTTTTATTTTATTTTTGTTATTTTTCATTTTTCTGTTTTTTGTTTTGTTTTGTTTTACTTTTTTCTATTTTTTGTTTTGTTTTTTGGTGTTGTTGATTTTTTTTCATTTTTTTGTTTGTGTTTTGGCGTTGATTTTTTTTTGATTTTTTGTTTTCGGATTTATTTATTTTTTTTTTTTTTGGATAAAACGAAAAGTAAAGAAAAGCCTCGTAACTCCGCCCCACGCCGCACTCCCGCCAGCATCCCACCCTAACATCTAAGCAAGTGTCAGTATCCCACCCTAACATTTAAGCCAGGGTCAGCATCCCACCCTAACATCTAAGCCTTGGTCAGCATCCCACCCTAACATTTAAGCCTTGGTCAGCATCCCACCCTGACATTTAAGCCAGGGTCAGCATCCCACCCTGACATTTAAGCCAGGGTCAGCATCCCACCCTAACCTTTACGCCAGGGTCAGCATCACACCCTAACATCTAAGGCAAGGTCAGCATCCCACCCTATCATTTAAGCCAGGGTCAGCATCCCACTCTGACATTTAAGCCAGGGTCAGCATCCCACTCCCTTCCCTCACACACACACACACACACACACACACACACACACACACACACACACACACACACACACACACACACGCGCGCGCGCACACACGAATAACAGAAAGAGAAACAAAAGAAAACAAGCTTCTTCGTTTTCCTCTCTCCTCCTCATTCTCTTCCTTTTCCTCTTTCTCTACCTCTTCTTCCTCCTCCTCCTCCTTCTCTTCCTCTCCCTCTTCCCTCCACTCTTCCTCTTTCACAGCTATTCCCTCTTCCACTCCTACACAGCCTTCACTCTCTTCCCGTTCCTCCTCCTCCTCCTCCTCCTCCTCCTCCTCCCTCTCCTTCTCCGCCTTCCCTTCCTCTCCCTGTTCTATTTTCTCCTTCCTCTTCCTTCACCTTCCCTTCCTCTCCCTGTCCCTGCTCCTCCCTCTGTTCCTCCACGTTCCCTTTCCCTTCCTCTTCCTCTTCCTGCGCATTCTTTTCCTTTTTTATATAGTTTTATTTTATTTTTGTTATTTTTCATTTTTCCGTTTTTTGTTTTGTTTTGTTTAACTTTTTTCTATTTTTTGTTTTGTTTTTTGGTGTTGTTGATTTTTTTTCATTTTTTTGTTTTAGTGTTTTTTCTGTTTTACTTCATTCTAGTTTTTTTGGTTTTGTTTTGGCGTTGATTTTTTTTAGATTTTTTGTTTTCGGATTTATTTTGAATTTTTTTTTTTTTGGATAAAACGAAAAGTAAAGAAAAGCCTCGTAACTCCGCCCCACGCCGCACTCCCGCCAGCATCCCACCCTAACATCTAAGCAAGGGTCAGCATCCCACCCTAACATTTAAGCCAGGGTCAGCATCCCACCCTAACATCTAAGCAAGGGTCAGCATCCCACCCTAACATTTAAGCCAGGGTCAGCATCCCACCCTGACATTTAAGCCAGGGTCAGCATCCCACCCTGACATTTAAGCCAGGGTCAGCATCCCACCCTGACATTTAAGCCAGGGTCAGCATCCCATCCTAACCTTTACGCCAGGGTCAGCATCACACCCTAACATCTAAGGCAGGGTCAGCATCCCACCCTATCATTTATGCCAGGGTCAGCATCCCACCCTAACATTTAAGCCAGGGTCAGCATCCCACTCTGACATTTAAGCCAGGGTCAGCATCCCACTCCCTTCCCTCACACACTCACACACACATACACACACACACACACACACACACACACACACACACACACACACACACACACACACACACACGCGCGCACACGCGAATAACAGAAAGAGAAACAAAAGAAAACAAGCTTCCTCTCTCCTCCTCATTCTCTTCCTTTTCCTCTTTCTCTACCTCTTCTTCCTCCTCCTCCTCCTTCTCTTCCTCTCCCTCTTCCCTCCACTCTTCCTCTTTCACAGCTATTCCCTCTTCCACTCCTACACAGCCTTCACTCTCTTCCCGTTCCTCCTCCTCCTCCTCCTTCTCCTCCCTCTCCTTCTCCGCCTTCCCTTCCTCTCCCTGTTCCATCTTCTCCTTCCTCTTCCTTCACCTTCCCTTCCTCTCCCTGTCCCTGCTCCTCCCTCTGTTCCTCCACGTTCCCTTTCCCTTCCTCTTCCTCTTGCTGCGCATTCTTCTCCTTTTTTATATAGTTTTATTTTATTTTTGTTATTTTTCATTTTTCTGTTTTTTGTTTTGTTTTGTTTTACTTTTTTCTATTTTTTGTTTTGTTTTTTGGTGTTGTTGATTTTTTTTCATTTTTTTGTTTTAGTGTTTTTTCTGTTTTACTTCATTCTAGTTTTTTTGGTTTTGTTTTGGCGTTGATTTTTTTTAGATTTTTTGTTTTCGGATTTATTTTGAATTTTTTTTTTTTGGATAAAACGAAAAGTAAAGAAAAGCCTCGTAACTCCGCCCACGCACTCCCGCCAGCATCCCACCTAACATCTAAGCAAGGGTCAGCATCCCACCCTAACATTTAAGCCAGGGTCAGCATCCCACCCTAACATCTAAGCAAGGGTCAGCATCCCACCCTAACATTTAAGCCAGGGTCAGCATCCCACCCTGACATTTAAGCCAGGGTCAGCATCCCACCCTGACATTTAAGCCAGGGTCAGCATCACACCCTAACATCTAAGGCAAGGTCAGCATCCCACCCTATCATTTAAGCCAGGGTCAGCATCCCACCCTAACATTTAAGCCAGGGTCAGCATCCCACTCTGACATTTAAGCCAGGGTCAGCATCCCACTCCCTTCCCTCACACACACACACACACACACACACACACACACACACACACACACACACACGCGCACGCGCGCGCGCACACACGAATAACAGAAAGAGAAACAAAATAAAACAAGCTTCTTCGTTTTCCTCTCTCCTCCTCATTCTCTTCCTTTTCCTCTTTCTCTACCTCTTCTTCCTCCTCCTCCTCCTTCTCTTCCTCTCCCTCTTCCCTCCACTCTTCCTCTTTCACAGCTATTCCCTCTTCCACTCCTACACAGCCTTCACTCTCTTCCCGTTCCTCCTCCTCCTCCTCCTCCTCCTCCTCCTCCTCCTCCTCCTCCCTCTCCTTCTCCGCCTTCCCTTCCTCTCCCTGTTCTATCTTCTCCTTCCTCTTCCTTCACCTTCCCTTCCTCTCCCTGTCCCTGCTCCTCCCTCTGTTCCTCCACGTTCCCTTTCCCTTCCTCTTCCTCTTCCTGCGCATTCTTTTCCTTTTTTATATAGTTTTATTTTATTTTTGTTATTTTTCATTTTTCGGTTTTGTTTTGTTTTGTTTTACTTTTTTCTATTTTTTGTTTTGTTGTTTGGTGTTGTTGATTTTTTTTCATTTTTTTGTTTTAGTGTTTTTTCTGTTTTACTTTTTTCTAGTTTTTTTGGTTTTGTTTTGGCGTTGATATTTTTTAGATTTTTTGTTTTCGGATTTATTTTGAATTTTTTTTTTTGGATAAAACGAAAAGTAAAGAAAAGCCTCGTAACTCCGCCCCACGCCGCACTCCCGCCAGCATCCCACCCTAACATCTAAGCAAGGGTCAGCATCCCACCCTAACATTTAAGCCAGGGTCAGCATCCCACCCTAACATCTAAGCAAGGGTCAGCATCCCACCCTAACATTTAAGCCAGGGTCAGCATCCCACCCTGACATTTAAGCCAGGGTCAGCATCCCACCCTGACATTTAAGCCAGGGTCAGCATCCCACCCTGACATTTAAGCCAGGGTCAGCATCCCACCCTAACTTTTACGCCAGGGTCAGCATCACACCCTAACATCTAAGGCAGGGTCAGCATCCCACCCTATCATTTATGCCAGGGTCAGCATCCCACCCTAACATTTAAGCCAGGGTCAGCATCCCACTCTGACATTTAAGCCAGGGTCAGCATCCCACCCCCTCACACACACACACACACACACACACACACACACACACACACACACACACACACACACACACACACACACACACGAATAACAGAAAGAGAAACAAAAGAAAACAAGATTCCCTTCTCCTCCTCATTCTCTTCCTTTTCCTCTTTCTCTACCTCTTCTTCCTCCTCCTCCTCCTTCTCTTCCTCTCCCTCTTCCCTCCACTCTTCCTCTTTCACAGCTATTCCCTCTTCCACTCCTACACAGCCTTCACTCTCTTCCCGTTCCTCCTCCTCCTCCTCCTCCCTCTCCTTCTCCGCCTTCCCTTCCTCTCCCTGTTCTATCTTCTCCTTCCTCTTCCTTCACCTTCCCTTCCTCTCCCTGTCCCTGCTCCTCCCTCTGTTCCTCCACGTTCCCTTTCCCTTCCTCTTCCTCTTCCTGCGCATTTTTTTCCTTTTTTATATAGTTTTATTTTATTTTTGTTATTTTTTCATTTTTATGTTTTTTGTTTTGTTTTCTTTTACTTTTTTCTATTTTCGGTTTTGTTTTTTTGTGTTGTTGATTTTTTTTCATTTTTTTGTTTTAGTGTTTTTTCTGTTTTACTTCTTTCTAGTTTTTTTGGTTTTGTTTTGGCGTTGATTTTTTTTTAGATTTTTTGTTTTCGGATTTATTTTGATTTTTTTTTTTTTGATAAAACGAAAAGTAAAGGAACCTCATAACTCCGCCCACGCCGCACTCCCGCCAGCATCCCACCCTAACATCTAATCAAGGGTCAGCATCCCACCCTAACATTTAAGCCAGGGTCAGCATCCCACCCTGACATTTAAGCCAGGGTCAGCATCCCACCCTGACATTTAAGCCAGGGTCAGCATCCCACCCTGACATTTAAGCCAGGGTCAGCATCCCACCTAACCTTTACGCCAGGTCAGCATCACACCTAACATCTAAGGCAGGGTCAGCATCCCACCCTATCATTTATGCCAGGGTCAGCATCCCACCCTAACATTTAAGCCAGGGTCAGCATCCCACTCTGACATTTAAGCCAGGGTCAGCATCCCACTCCCTTCCCTCACACACACACACACACACACACACACACACACACACACACACACACACGCGAATAACAGAAAGAGAAACAAAAGAAAACAAGCTTCCTCTCTCCTCCTCATTCTCTTCCTTTTCCTCTTTCTCTACCTCTTCTTCCTCCTCCTCCTCCTTCTCTTCCTCTCCCTCTTCCCTCCACTCTTCCTCTTTCACAGCTATTCCCTCTTCCACTCCTACACAGCCTTCACTCTCTTCCCGTTCCTCCTCCTCCTCCTCCTCCCTCTCCTTCTCCGCCTTCCCTTCCTCTCCCTGTTCTATCTTCTCCTTCCTCTTCCTTCACCTTCCCTTCCTCTCCCTGTCCCTGCTCCTCCCTCTGTTCCTCCACATTCCCTTGCCCTTCCTCTTCCTCTTCCTGCGCATTCTTTTCCTTTTTATATAGTTTTATTTTATTTTTGTTATTTTTCATTTTTCTGTTTTTTTTTTTTTCGTTTACTGTTTTCTATTTTCTGTTTTGTTTTTTGGTGTTGTTGATTTTTTTTCATTTTTTTGTTTTAGTGTTTTTTCTGTTTTACTTCTTTCTAGTTTTTTTGGTTTTGTTTTGGCGTTGATTTTTTTTAGATTTTTTGTTTTCGGATTTATTTTGAATTTTTTTTTTTTGGATAAAACGAAAAGTAAAGAAAAGCCTCGTAACTCCGCCCCACGCCGCACTCCCGCCAGCATCCCCTAACATCTAAGCAGGGTCAGCATCCCACCTAATATTTAAGCCAGGGTCAGCATCCCACACTGACATTTAAGCCAGGGTCAGCATCCCACCCTGACATTTAAGTCAGGGTCAGCATCCCACCTGACATTTAAGCCAGGGTCAGCATCCCCCTAACCTCTACGCCAGGGTCAGCATCACACCCTAACATCTAAGGCAAGGTCAGCATCCCACCCTATCATTTAAGCCAGGGTCAGCATCCCACCCTAACATTTAAGCCAGGGTCAGCATCCCACTCTGACATTTAAGCAAGGGTCAGCATCCCACTCCCTCACACACACACACACACACACACACACACACACACACACACACACACACACACACACACACACACACACACGCGCGCGCACACCACGAACATCTAACCAGGTCAGCATCCCACGCCGCACTCCTAAGCAGGGTCAGCATCCCACCCTCACATATAAGCAAGGGTCAGCATCCCACCCTAACATTTAAGCCAGGGTCAGCATCCCACCCTAACATCTAAGCAAGGGTCAGCATCCCACCCTATCATTTAAGCCAGGGTCAGCATCCCACCCTAACATTTAAGCCAGGGTCAGCATCCCACTCTGACATTTAAGCCAGGGTCAGCATCCTCCCTTCCCTCACACACACACACACACACACACACACACACACACACACACACACACACACACACACACACACACGCGCGCGCACACACGAAACACAGACAGAAAAACAAAATAAAACAAGATTCTTCGTTTTCCGCTCTCCTCGTCATTCGCTTCCTTTTCCTCTTTCTCTATCTTCTTCCTCCTCCTCCTCCTCTTCCTCTCCTCTTCCCTCCTCTTCCTCTTTCCACTCTTCTTCCTCCTACACAGCCTTCACTCTCTTGTTCCTCCTCCTCCTCCTCCTCCTCCTCCTCCTCCTCCCTCTCCTTCTCCGCCTTCCCTTCCTCTCCCTGTTCTATCTTCTCCTTCCTTCCTCTTCCTTCCCTTCCTCTCCCTGTTCCTGCTCCTCCCTCTGTTCCTCCACGTTCCCTTTCCTCTTCCTCTTCCTCCGCCTTCTTTTCCTTTTTTTATAGTTTTATTTTATTTTTGCTATTTTTCAGTTTTTTTATTTTTTTATTTTTTTCTTTTTTTTAATTTTTTGTTTTGTTTTGGTGTTGTTGATTTTTTTCATTTTTTTGTTTTAGTATTTTTTTTTTTACTTTTTTCTATTTTTTTTTGGTTTTGTTTTGGTGTTGTTGATTTTTTTTTTTAGATTTTTTTTGTTTTCGGATTTTTGTGGATTTTTTTTTATTTGTAGGACAAAACGAAAAGTAAAGAAAAGCCTCGTAACTCCGCCCCACGCCGCGCCCCCGCCTGCCCCCCTGACGCGCCGCTGCTGCTGCCGGTGCTCGTGTTGCGTCTGTCGCTGGAAAACAAACACTCACCTCCCGGGCCTCAAATCGCCCGGGCCCAGACGACGACGGTGCCCCCACTTCCTCCCTCTCTCCTTCACCTTCCCTTCCTCTCTTCCTTTTCTTCCCTCTCTTCCTCCTCCTTCAAATCCTTTGCCTCTTCCTCCTTACCCTTTATCCCTCCCTTCACCTTCCTCTCCTCTGCCTCTTCCTTCTTACCCTTCATCCCTCCCTTCACCTTCCTCTCTTCTCCCTGTTCCTCCTTATCCCTTTATCCCTCCCTTCACCTTCCTCTCCTCTGCCTCTTCCTCCTTATCCCTTCATCACTCCCTTCACCTTCCCTTCCTCTCCCTCCTCCTTCTCGTCCCTCTCTTTCTCCTCCTTCATTCCTCACACTGTTCCTCCTTACCCTTCATCACTCCCGTCACCTTCCCTTCCCCCTGTTCCTTCACCACCTCTCTTCCTCCACCTCCCTTCGTCACCCTGGTCCTCCTCCTTCCCTTCTTCCACCCCCTCCTCACCCTTTCCTTCCAAGCACTCCCTCCCTCCCTTCTCTCCATGTTCGTCCTTGGCCTCTGCTCCCCACTCCTCCTCCTGCACACTCCGCTCCGTGTACTCGAGGCCCTCGGCCCGCCAGCCTCGCTTGGCCGCCAGGGCTTCCAACTCCTGCCGCCACGCCGCCTCGCTGTTGTTGAGGGCGGCGAGGCGGTTGCGCCACTGCTGCACCATGCCGCCTTTCCTGGACTGGTAGAGGCGGTACAGGAACTCACAGTACATGACGGGTTTGGGGACGTCCTTCAGGTTGAACCTGATCTTGCGAGGCCGCCGAGAAAGCTCCTCCTCCGCCTTGGCCTGTAGCCGCCGGGCCCTGCGTCCCTTACGCTTCTTCGTCTTGCCATCGCCGTTGAGCTGCTGCAGTCGTTCCCGCCGCTCGACACGTCGCTCGCTGATACGGTCCCGCCGCTCCTGCAGGCGCCTTTGCCGCTCCTGGGCAGTCATACCGCCGAGGCACTCCTCACAGTTGCTGAAGTAGACGAGGTGTTCAGCACACCTGAGCCGGGCCACCGGCTCCTCCCAGCCCAGCGGATAGGGCGGCTCCCTCTCTGTGCCCGTCAGCTGCACGTCAGCTTCTTCTTCCTTTTTCTCTTCCCCTCCTTCCTCCCTCCTTTCCGTGTCTGTCTCAGCTAATACCTCTTCCACTTCTAAGCAGCCTCCACTCTCCTTCTGTTCCCCCTCTTCCTCCTCCCTCCCTTCCTCCACCTTGCTCTTTTCTCCTTGTTCCTCCTTGGCCCTTGCCACCACGTCCGTGTAGGTGAGGGCCACCGTCGTGGTGGTGGCCCTTGAGTCGGTGTCGCAGAAAGTCTGCACCTCCAGCTGCAGCTGCTGGAGCATTGCCGTGGCCGCCGCCACGTCCTGCGGGTTCTTGTCAGGGTGGGCGGCGAGGGCGAGGCTCCGGCACTGCCTCCTTATCGCCCTCTCCGTGGCACCGCGCGCCAGCCCCAGGAGGCCGTGGTAGTGTCTGGTGGTGGCCATCGAGGCGCCGTGCGTCACGGTGTGGTGCCCGAGAGTGGTGTGCTGCGCGTGCATGTGTTGGTGCTGGCCTTCCAGCGTGCTGCAGCACAGCCTCTTGGGCGATGAGTTCTGCCCGTGCTTGATGCTCGGGAATTTCTGTTTCTTGGATTGGGGTGGGCGTGGGTGGGGGATCAGGCACGGGATTTTGATTTCTTGAGATGGAGTCACCCTTTTCCTTTCTCTTACCCCACATAGGGTCGAGATTTACCACATCACCTCGGTTTGAGATATGCCGTTTTAGGGAGCTCGGAGTTGACATTGCATGGGGCGAAATCTAGAGCTAGTTGCACCTTTTGTAGGGAAGATCGCTACGGGAGCTGAGTGGCTGGGTGGTGGGAGGGTGATGTTAGCTACGGGATCTGATTGGCTGGATGGAAGGAGGGTAATGTTAGCTACGGGATCTGATTGGCTGGATGGAAGGAGGGTAATGTTAGCTACAGGAGCTGATTGGCTGGATGGAAGGAGGGTAATGTTAGCTACGGGAGCTGATTGGCTGGATGGAAGGAAGGTAATATTACAGGATCTGATTGGCTGGATGGAAGGAGGGTAATGTTAGCTACAGGATCTGATTGGCTGGATGGAAGGAGGGTGATGTTAGCTACGGAAATGATTGGCTGGATGGAAGGAGGGTAATGTTAGCTTCGGGATCTGATTGGCTGGATGGAAGGAGGTTGATGTTAGCTACGGGAACTGATTGGCTGGATGGAAGGAGCGTAATGTTAGCTACGGGAGCTGATTGGCTGGATGGAAGGAGGGTGATGTTAGCTACGGAGCTGATTAACTGGATGGAAGGAGGGTAATGTTAGCTATGGGAGCTGATTGGCTGGATGAAGGAAAGAGATGTTAGCTGCGGGATCTGATTGGCTTGGTAGAATCTTGGCCTCGGTTCGCCTGTTTGAAAAGCCTCTCGTTGAAGTTGCCGGCGTATTCACGGACTGTTTTGTGACCCTAGTGATGGCTGTACACGCCTTCAGCGTCATGAATGGTAAAGTCACCCGTGACAACTTGGCCAAGCTTCTCCGCGGCCTTGGGAAACAGTCGTAATGGCAGCCCGATACGTTTAACATAATGGCGCTTTGGGGTAAGAAGTGAGCATTTTCTCCATTCCGTAATTGTTTACTCCCAACATCTTAAGTATTGTGCGAAATATATGAATAATAACACTGATATTTGTCGAGGTTACGGCCGTGACGTCACCGGCGGAAGAGATAATGGAAAGGGAAGGAAAAACAAGTGAAGCTGGAAGTGGAAGGAGAGAAGAAGTGGAGGAAACTGAAAGGAAGGTGATCAAGGGAAGTGTAAATGCGAGGAGGAAGAGAAAGAAAGGAAGGGAAAAGGGCTGTTATTGGAAGAAGAGAAAGAGAGAAAATTTTGTGAAAGTTAATAAAAAATGTGTGATTGGGGGGAGAAAAAAAGTGTCGGGAAGAGAGAGAAAGTGAACGTTAAGTGATGGATAATAAGAGAGGGGGACAAGGGGACTGAGAAGGATAAGAAAGAACGGCAATAATGGAGAGAGATACAAGCTGAAAATGGAGGAAAAGGAAAAGGGAGGAAGAAACTAGGAAAAGGAGACACTGAGGAAAAAAGGAAGTAAGAAAGAAAGGGAGTAGGGAAGTGTGAGGCGAGTATAGAAGGAAGGAAGGAAGGAAGGAAGGAAGGAAGGAAATAAGAGTGAAAAGGAGTGAGGAAGGAAGTAAGGGAGAGATAATAATTAAGTAATGAATAAAAAAAATAGGAGTGAAAAAGGAAAGTAGCAAGAAGTGGTGATGAAGGAGCATGGGAGAAGGGATGGAGGAAAGGGGAACACAAAGAACACAAAGAAAGAACAAACAACAGCAGACCTGCTGGTCCTTATGAGGCAGTTTATGACAAGCTACACTAACTATCTAATCAAAGGTGGAAGATGAAGGACAGCAAAGGCGAAGGCTCCTCACCACCCCCCCCATCCCTCCAGCCAAAGCTGGCAGGAAAAGGAAAAAGAACCATGCAGCATGGAAAAACTGGATGGAAATTATGTAGGAAAGAGGAAAGAACTACCATTACTGCTACCACTAACCGGGCGATAAAAGCGGACAAGGACACCAGTATTCGAAAGAACTTAACGTTATTACGACAATGAGTAATATCTTAGTTGCTGGTTGGATTCAAAACACTTGTCTAATCTGTTCTTGAAGGCCGTAACTGTTGTACTATCAACGACATCACAGGGTAGAGAGTTCCAAACATTAACAACTCGATTGAAGAAGAAGTGTTTAGCTTCGTGCGACGAGAGTCTTTTACCACTTATCTTGAAATTGTGATTTCTTCTTGTTCTATTGGATCGATCAATTGTAAAGTAATCTTCCGCATTAATATCACTGAATCCTTTAAACATTTTAAACACCCCTATTATATTGCCTCGCATTCTTCGTTTTGATAGACTGAATAAACTTACTTCTTTAAGCCTTTGTTCATATGATAAATTTATCAACCTAGGAATCATCTTTGTTACTCTTCGTTGGACCCGTTCCAACTTTTCTATGTCTTTTCTGTAGTAGGGAGACCAAAACTGTACATAGTACTCTAGACGGGGTCGAACCAACGAATTATACAGTTTTAATATTACTTTTTCCGATTTATTATTAAAGACTCGTCCGATGAAGCCAACCAATTTGCTTGCAGTTTTAACTACCTCTGAACAATGCTGACCAGGCTTTAAATCGCTTGTTATAGTGATTCCAAGATCCTTTTCATTACTTACTGCAGAAAGTTGTTGGCCATTCATTACGTACCGAACGCGATTGTTATTTTTCCGATGTGCAACACTTTACATTTGTCAACGTTAAATTTCATTTGCCATCTTTTTTTTACGAGCCGGTCACTGATAACTTTTTATATATATCTCTCGTCGACAGTTGTTTGCTCGTGTGTTTCCCGTGCTAACGAAGCACTTTTAGTTTTTATTGTAGAAGCTGTCACGGAGTTGTTGTCTCGTCGTTTGTGCCACTTATGAACTTTACATTTCTGCCCGAAATCGTGGCAAATCTATTCTCCGACTACCCAAATATTCTTTCATTAATAGAAAATGCCAAAACCTTGCTTTCTCTAACTCTTCCCGTGACTTCTGGCATCTAGCCAAAAACATCTCCTCCAACTTAACTTTTTCATCTTTCCCTCCACTCCTCAGTCCTGACGGCAACACTGCCGTCTCATCTATCTCTAAGGCTGAACTCTTCTCTCAAACTTTTTCCAAAAACTCCTCTCTGGACGATTCTGCGCATATTCCTCCTACACATCCCCCCTCTGACTCCTTTATGCCTGTTATAAAGATTCTTCAAAATGATGTTTTCTATGCCCTCTCTGGCCTCAATCCTCAGAAGGCTTATGGACCTGATGGAGTGCCTCCTATTGTCCTTAAAAACTGTGCCTCCGTGCTGTCACCCTGCCTGGTCAAACTCTTTCGCCTCTGCCTGTCAACATCTACCTTTCCTTCTTGCTGGAAGTATGCCTTCATACAGCCTGTGCCTAAGAAGGGTGACCGCTCCAACCCATCAAAATACCGTCCTATAGCTTTTCTTTCTTGTCTACCTAAAGCTTTTGAATCAATCCTTAACCGGAAGATTCAAAAGCACCTTTCCACTTCTGACCTTCTATCTGATCGCCAGTATGGGTTCCGCAAGGGGCATTCTACTGGTGATCTCCTAGCCTTCTTAACTGACTCTTGGTCATCCTCTCTTAGCCGTTTCGGTGAAACTTTTGCTATTGCGCTGGACATATCAAAAGCTTTTGATAGGGTCTGGCACAAATCTTTGCTTTCCAAACTACCCTCCTACGGTTTCTATCCTTCTCTCTGTACCTTTATCTCCAGTTTCCTTTCTGACCGTTCTATTTCTGCCGTGGTAGACGGTCACTGTTCTTCCCCTAAATCTATTAACAGTGGTGTCCCACAGGGTTCTGTCCTATCTCCCCTCTTTTTCTGTTGTTCATTGATGATCTTCTTTCCAAAACGAACTATCCTATCCATTCCTACACCGATGATTCCACTCTGCATTACTCAACTTCTTTTAACAGAAGACCCACCCTACAGGAACTTAACGACTCGAGGCTGGAGGCTGCAGAACGCTTAGCCTCAGTCCTTACTATTATTTCTGATTGGGGCAAGAAGAACCTGGTGTCCTTCAACGCCTCAAAAACGCAGTTTCTCCACCTACCCACTCAACACAATCTTCCAAACAACTATCCCCTATTCTTTGACAACACCCAGCTATCACCTTCCTCAACACTAAACATCCTCGGTCTATCCTTAACTCAAAATCTCAACTGGAAACTTCATATCTCATCTCTTACTAAATCAGCTTCCTTGAGGCTGGGCGTTCTGTACCGTCTCCGCCAGTTCTTCTCCCCTGCACAGTTGCTGTCCATATACAGGGGCCTTGTCCGCCCTCGTATGGAGTATGCATCTCATGTGTGGGGGGGCTCCACTCACACAGCTCTTCTGGACAGAGTGGAGGCTAAGGCTCTTCGTCTCATCAGCTCTCCTCCTCATACTGATAGTCTTCTACCTCTTAAATTCCGCCGCAGTGTTGCCTCTCTTTCTATCTTCTATCGATATTTCCACGCTGACTGCTCTTCTGAACTTGCTAACTGCATGCCTCCCCCGGCCCCGCTGCACTCGACTTTCTACTCATGCTCATCCCTATACTGTCCAAACCCCTTATGCAAGAGTTAACCAGCATCTTCACTCTTTCATCCCTCACGCTGGTAAACTCTGGAACAATCTTCCTTCATCTGTATTTCCTCCTGCCTACGACTTGAACTCTTTCAAGAGGAGGGTATCAGGACACCTCTCCTCCCGTATTTGATCTTGCTTTCGGCCACCTCTTTTGTTTCTTTTTTAGGAGCAGCAAGTAGTGGGCTTTTTTTTATTATTGTTTTCTTTTTTGTGTGCCCTTGAGCTGCCTCCTTTGTTGTAAAAAAAAATTTTGGTTACCTGTCTAACTTACTAACTAGTGTTTGATTGCTGTTTTGCTCTTTGTAATTTATTATCTGCAATTTTCTTTTTTTTTATCTTTACTTCTTCCTTCTTTTCTTTCTTGTTTCGGTTCTTCTTTATTCTTTTCTTACTTATTAATTGACTAAGGTATTATCACCTTTCCTTTTCAAACACAATCTTTATTCCCCACTGTTGGTGTGTGTTTGTTTCTCTTCGTGTACAAAAGTCGTCCCAAACTTTATATTATATTCTTTCGTCTTTTTTTTTTAAATTCAACAGTAAAGTGTATTGCTTTGATTATCTTTCGTAAACCTCCACCAACTTCAAATTTTATTCCGAAGATTCATGGATTTCCTTGTTTGTTTGTTGGTTCGGTGAAATTTTCCAAGGCGTTCCATTATATATTTTTGTCTTCTTTTTTTTTTGGCAAGTAAGAAACGTATCACTTTTATGCTTTTTTTTTATATACCTTCGTCAACTTCAAACTTTTTCTCATAGGGCTCATAGGTTTGTTTGTTTTTTCGGTGTAGTGAGGTCTTCCAAAACGTTCCATTATATTCTTGGTCTTTTATCTGTATGCTACAAAGGGAAACGCGCATCGCTTTTTATATGTTGTGTCTCTGAAACTTTCACCAACTCACTTTTATTTTTCTGGCGCTATTTTCCTGACACACACTTAGCGCCGTAATTACTTCCGTTACTTTTCAACAACTCCCCCAAAAAAAAAATAATTTTCACCGCGCTCGCCTCCCCCCCCCCCCCCCCCCACACACACACACACACATTGTGTAGATGCAGGCCACCGGTCTCAAAATAGGTCGGCTGTCTGCCTTGACTTCTAAGATTCCTCTCCTACTTTGGTTGTTAATTTGCTGCCAGTTCCACCCGTGATAGTATATGGTAAGTCAAGGGTAGTCAAGGGTAAAAAATAAATGAAAACAAAAAAGTCCACTGAAAACTAAAATCCCACGTAAAAAATGCCCACTGAGTACAATGAAAGCCCCGTGAAACCAAAAAGTCCACTAAAAACAAAAAAAGCCCACTGAACACAAAAAAGTCCACTGAACACAAAAAAGACCACTGAAAACAAAAAAAGCCCACTGAAAACAAAAAAAGCCCACTGAAAATAAAAAAAGCCCACTGAAAACAAAAAAGCCCACTGAAAAAAAAAAGTCCACTGAAAACAAAAAAGCCCACAGAACACAAAAAAAACACTGAAAACAAAAAAGCCCACTGAACACAAAAAAGCCCACTGAAAACAAAAAGCCCACTGTAAACTAAAAAACCCACTGAAAACAAAAAAAGCCCACTGAAAAAAAGCCCACTGAAAAAAAGCCCACTGTAAACAAAAAGCCCACTGTAAACAAAAAGCCCACTGAAAACAAATAAGCCCACTGAAAACAAACAAGACCACTGGAAACAAGAATGCCCACTGGAAAAAAACAAGACCACTGAAAAAAAAGCACACTGAAAACAAAAAAGCCCAAATGAAAACAAAAAAGCCCACTGAAAACAAAAAAGCCCACTGAAAAAAAAGCCCACTGAAAAAAAAGCCCAAATGAAAACAAAAAAGCCCACTGAAAACAAAAAAGCCCACTCAAAAAAAAAAAGACCACTGAAAAAAAGCCCACTGTAAACAAAAAGCCCACTGTAAACAAAAAAGCCCACTGAAAACAAAAAAGCCCACTGAAAAAAAGCCCACTGAAAACAAAAAGCCCACTGAAAACAAACCAAAAAAAAAAAAAAAAAGACCCATGAAATAAAAAAAAAGGCCACTTAAAAAAAAAAAAAAGAGCCCTCTATGTTAACACTATAATAACCCGGTGTACATTTTTTTCCTTTCTTTTTTTTCTTTCCTCTGTGTTTTGGGTGAGTGTGTGTGGTGCAGACGCAGAAGCAAATCACCTTGTGTTACGCCCACTCTCATAACCTTTTTAAAGCGTATTGTACTGAATTAGCCTTGCTCTTTTAATGTTTTCTCTAATATATACGTTTGTCTTTTTATTTACTTAATCACTTTTTTTTACTCATCACTTCATAAATAATTGTCTTAGGTATTACCACACGTGTTCCCTTTAAACATCATCTAAATTCCCGGTTTGATTTTTTATTTTATGTTTATTTGTTTTCTTTATTTTATTCGTTTGTCTTTTTTTTCAGCATCACTTCATAAATAATTGACTAAGGAATTATCGCACGTTCGCTTTAAACATTATCTTTAATTGCCGTTTTCTTTATTGTTTTTAGTTTTCTCATTATTTAGTTCTGTATCATTTTTTATTGCATATTCATTTACTTTTTATTTAGGGTCTTTATTTACCCATTGTTTGATTGTTTGTTGTTTATTGTTTCCTTGCCGTGCAGAAGTATTGTGTTTTTTACGGATGTTACCTTCGGACCTAATTTCTCCGGCAAACCTTTAACCACTGGCGGCACTTTACGGCCGCTCTTAACGTGTAAAAAGCGTAAAGTCTGTTTGTGTTCACGGTGTCGGCGCCACACAAACACCGCCAGCGAGTGTTTTACAGACTAATTGTTTCCGTCGGTTCTTTACGATCACTCTTAACTCGCTGTGAAGTCTATTGTGTTTAGTGCCTGGCAGTTTTTCCTGCTGTCTCTTTATCTGTGGAGTTTATTGTTTCTACTGTTGTTTTGTGGTGTTGCTTCCCAGCGGTACAGAACCGCCAACGTTTTATCCACCTAATTGTGTCTGGCAGGATTTTACGGCCACTCAACCTGTAATGTTTTTTTTTATGATTTTTTTTAATGTTACTTTCCCATTATATTTTACCAACAAACATAAAATACGCCACTGTTATTATGCACCACAAACATGGCGTTTCTAATTAATTTACACAACACAAAGATAAAACCTTGTCCTATAAAAAAAAAGAACAGTAATAAAAAGTCTTGTTATATGCCACAGCGAAAGTTAACACAGTCGATTTTACCTGGAAACATTTCCTTAACGTTTTTTAATCTGCTCGTTAATACCACAACTATTTTACCGGCAAGCACCTCACCTTATTTTGATATCAAGCTACCCTTCATAATCCACAGTTATGAGAAACACATCCTTTTTAGGTAAGAAACATATAACTGACTTATTAATATTAAATTTCCTGTCTTATTATCATTAAATATTAGCTTGGCAGCACGGAACACCTTCCCATGAATTCACGTACACGGGTTCGATCCCAACCCACGGCAGTTGTCGCCTAATTCGCTCCGGTGGTTATCCGCCCTCTCGAACTGGTCGATGAATGGGCACCTGGGGAAACCTGCGAAGATGAACCGTGGTAACCCGGATGTCACTTATTCTGTGTTCCTGGGTAAGAGGTTTTTGCCAACCCCAGACTCAAGGGTTAATGAAACGGAGATGAGCAGTGAGGTCACGCGCAGCTCAGCGTCTGCCTCCAACTGCACCAATAAAATACAACGTTTACGAACGGACAGACTATTCAGATTTCCTTTTCTGTGTTTGCATTAATCTTCCGGCGCCATGAATACAATTACAAGACAATATTTTCCCTGCGTGTACTTCCCTTTTCAACCATTACCAGCGGGGAACAGAGTCGTGACACACGCAGTCCTCGGGGTGGAAATTAATGTTCTGACGCCTGAACAGTTTAAGCGCCGTTATCTCTGCAACATTTTCTCTCTTATTAACATTTCCTCGACTTTACCAGCAGGAACACACACACACACACACACACACACATACACACACACACACACACACACACACACACACACACACACACTCGTTATTATGAAATGGTAATCTATACTTTTTTTCTAGTCGAGCAGAATATTAATTCTACTTTTTTAATACTGTAACCATTTTTCCTCTCAGCAGTACATTTGACAGGCTTCATTTTCACGCTGTACTGCCTTATTCTTCCTGACAACCCCGACTTTAATTAATCGGCTCGTGTTTCCTTATTTTTATTCACATTAAGAATTTTTACAAGCTTAGCCGGACAGGGCACACGATCTACTCCTTCACATCGTACTTTAGTAACACATCCTGACATCGGGACTCTTGTTGTCATTAAGTCAGTCAGTGTTTCCTCATTAATATTCCGCGGCCATTAATATACCGGCCGCGTCTGGCTCTCCCGCCTCCTCCTAACAACCACAGGAGGCGAGGGTGGCACAGGTAGCTCACTCCCTCTCCCTCCTCCTCACAACGCACTCACAACCCTGGCAGCTCACGACGCCTCGGAAATTGACTCCCCTTTATTCTGGTGTTGCGAATTTAAAGCTATAACAGTTAGGGTGTCACACCTTTTTTTACTTTTCTTTTGCCTCCCAACTGATTCACAAGCTTGGCAGTTCACAAGGCCTCGGAAACTGACCCTTCTTTATTCTGGTGTCACTAATTTAATGGTTATGACAGATTGGTAAAGGTAAAGGTGGGTGCATATGCTATAGCTGCGCGTGGCTGCGGTGCTCATCTCTAGACCGTTGGCCTTTGAGCCTGTGGTAGGGAACAAACAGTTACCCGGGGCACGGGCCAGTGTGAGATCCGGGATTACCATAGTTTACCCTTCCCAGGTTTCCCAGGTACCCCTTTATCGACCAACCGGAAAGGCAGGATGGGCATCTGGGTGTGTTGCACTCCGACTGCCCGGGCCGGGCTACGAAACCGGGCCCGTGGCGTGGTTGACATGCACTCTTACCACTAGACCACGGTGGCGCACTTGCTGCAGGTACTTACCATCAGCATGTCTGTCTAACAAGGACTTTGCTCCATCCAGTCAGATTGGCCGAGACGTTCAGTGCTGCCCCTACAGAGAAACGGATGGGAAAGACCCAGGCACTTAGTCTTTGCGTATCACTAAACCTTTTTTACGGTAAAGGACGCAGCTCAAGGGAAAAAAACTGGCTCACGGAGTTTGACTTTTTTCGTCTTGTTGATGTTTTGTTGCCTTTATATTTGAGCCACAAGCTATAAGTCATGTTAAATTTACCTTAGTTTATGATGGAGGTAAGAACCATTGTAATTTTTCTTTCTTTTTACCTCACGCAATTCGCTTTATCTCAAATTTTGCACACACTCAGACTTTTGACATTGACTTTTTTTTTATAGCAAACGAAGTGGAAAGCAGAAGCAAAAACTAGAACATGATTTATAAAGTTAGAGATTATGTGAACCTTATCTTCGAAGTTGAAAATGTTACTAAGCATATTTTTTTCCTCATCCTCACGCACTTAACACCTAAATAGAGCATTAGACTTTTGATGGTAACTACTTTGTTGATAGTAATTTATAATGTTGCAACTTACGTCTATCTCACCTTTAAAGTTGATGGTGTTACGTAGCATACTTTTTTCTTTCCTTCCACCTCACGCAACAACCTCTCGACCTAAACAGACACCAGACTCTTGTAATGAAGTGTTTTGTGTTGCCAGTAGATAATGGCATGCACGAGTTACCTCAAGTTCTTCTTTATCACTTACACAGGCACAGCTTTTTCTTGACCTCCACCTTACTGTATTTTACTCTTTCAAGATGTTTGAAATTATTTTGTGTTATTATTGATTTCAGCTACAAGATACCTCTAGTTCGTCTTTAATACCTTCAATGTTATGTAGCACATTTTTCTTCCCTTCTCCCCTACTCAACCCACTCTGAAGCCTGACTGACCACCACATCCCGTATAGTAACTTTCGCGTATTTTTCCACTTCCAGACGATCAGAGGCACGTCCCCTTCACCTGTAATAACCACAGTGACAAAGGTATGTAGCACAACCTTCTCTTCTTTCCACCTCACGCAACTCCCTAACGCCCTCTAAACCTCAAGGCCTCGGAAATTAACTTTGTTTCTTGTATTTACTGTCCTAAGCTCATTATTATTTGAGCCACAATTCTTACGTCTAGTTCTCCTACAAATAACATAATAGTAGAGGCGGCAGAGGGAGGTGATACGTGCAGGCTGTCCTCTCCTTACATCTATTATAATTATCCTTCTCACAACCTTGACAATTTTTTTGTTTTTGATTGTTTATTTTCTCTTTGCTGTAAAAAAAAAGACTTAACAGGCATCGACATTTAAGTCATGGTCTTAGTATTCAATGCTTCAAGACTTCAAGAATCTCAAGACCTTGGAAATTAACTTTTTATGGTGTATTTTCTCCCCCAAGCTCATTACCATTTAGCAGCAATTTACTCGCCACGTTCTTCTTTGAATAATCCTAATGGTAGAGGAAGCACAGCTGTTCCTTCCTCCCGCCTCCTAACTCTCACGGCCTTGGCGGAACACGAGTAGCTTTGGGGTGTTAGTCTTGGGCTGGTGTTACCAATGGCCTGACGCTTTTATTGCTTAAGCCAGAAGTATTAAGTTCCTTATTTTATGGCTTTATTAATAAGTAGTGGAGTCTTAATTATTACTGTGTGTGTTGTTACTTTTCTCTTTTTTTCTCGTACATTTTTTTTGTGTTTAATCCTCTTTCACTGTGTTTTTATACTTTATCTGTCTTATTGCTTACGTAGTTCCATTAGTAACCCTTTTTCATGTCTGCAGGAATAAGTTTCAGGGTCTCAAGTTTTGCTACTTCTCAGTTGTTTTTCTCGCTTTTTTTCAGTGTCTAATCCTCCTCCTCTTCTTTTTTCATTTTTTCCATATAATTATATATACCCACCAAATGACCTACTTCTCTACCTCTCTCGCTACCTACTCTTCTACCTATCTGCCTACCTACATACCTGTCAGCCTACCTATCTATGCATCTCTCTCTCCGTCTGTTCGCCTAATAGTGTTTGTCCCTGCAATGGACTCTTAATATATAAAGCTATTTTAGTTATTTCTTAGCAAACAACCGCTTTGTCCCGCCCAGCCTACTCGCACCCAGCTGGCTCCTCCTGATTTACGTCTTATCGGAGGGGTGTGTCAGGGAGGAGGAGGAGGAGGAGGAGGAGGAGGGGGAGGAGGAGAAGGAGGAGGAGGAGGAGAAGGAGGAGGAGAGTGGTATTGAAGGTTGTGCAATAAAAAAAAAAGATACGGAACAAAAGGAGATAAAAACAAAGTGGAGGTGAAGGAAGAAATAAGAGAGAGAGAGAGAGAGAGAGAGAGAGAGAGAGATAATTGTTTGCGAGTGTTTTTGTAGTTGTGTGTTTGGTGTTTCGGTGTGTATATATATAAATATTTGTTGTTGTTGTTGTTGTTGTTGTTGTTGTTGTTGTTGTTGTTGTTGTCACAGGATGTAATTGTTGTGTTCAGGAGGTTTTATTGTCGCCATGTTTCTCCAAAATATTTACCGTTTTTTTTATGTCCGGAGATTTCATATTTTTTTCCTTTTTATATCAGCGTTTTAAAGGAACTTACTGTGTCGCGTTTAATGGTATGATATTGTGTTTTCGAAGAAGATAAATGAAAAAAAAAAGAATAGGGAGATGAAAAAAAATATGAGACAGGACACATGATTAGATAATCGTATACGATAACTGTATAAAACTTACTGGAGAGAACGAAACATTTTAACAATTGCTCATCTGAAACATTGCCCGATGCGTTCATCCGGTGTCAGTTATTATTGTTCATAATGAGCAGTCTACGTTTTATCTCATACTTCATACGTAACTTTACCCGAGGCTGATTAATCTTCATATAATAAAGTCACGAAGCATATTGACAGTACTTCCCAATGCAGCCGGAATATCAGAATAGTTTGCCAGGTTTCAGTAATTTTCGTTCAACAAGACAAGCCGACTTTTTATCAAATACTCTTCAATTATTGAAATTGGTAGTGATAAAAACGTAAATATTGGTCTGAACTATTTATTCATATATCGAATAGATAAAATAAAAATGTTTCGTAACAGTATCGTTGATGTATAATTAAAACCTATTTTTCTCAGAGCCACACTGAGATATAAAAAAATGTTACAAAGTAGATTAAACTTGATCGCAATAAGGACACAAATGTTAGCCTTTCTCAACATTTTTTTCCATATACACAATAAATAAAAGCAAACACTCCCAACAATTAACCTTCATGCAAAATTAAAACCTCGATTCTCTGAGAGCCGAAAGGGTTAAAAGAAGTCGGAGGGTCTTTTTAATCCCCAGCGTCAAAATTGTTGTTTTGTTTTGCATTTTTAAGGAGCAGTGGCTTGTGTCTCGGAGGCGGAAAAACGACGCGTTCTGCTGCCCCTGTGAAGGACTGGAATGACTGAACGGGTTGTCGGGGGGGAGGATAGGAAGGGGATAGAAGGAAAGGGGAGAGAAGGGGAAAGAAGGGAAAGGGATCAAGGGTTCAGGAAAAGAGGTGAAGAGGTTGGCAGGTGGAAAGGGGACAGGGAAGGGAAAGGAAGGGAAGGGAGGGGGGTGGAGGGAAGGGAAGGGGAAAGAAGAGAAGGGAAGGGAAGAGCAAGGGAAATAAGGGAAGGGTTAAGGGAAAGAGGTGAAGAGGATGGCAGGAGGAAGGGGGCAGGGAAGGAAAGGGAAGGGAGGGGCAGTGGATGGAAGGAAAGGGAGTGAAGGGAGGAAAGAAAGGATCCTTTGAAATGAGTGGAGGGAGAGAGGCAGAAGGAAGGAAAGGGAAGAGCAGGGAAAGAAGGAAAGAAAGGAAGAAAAGTGATCAAGGAAGAAATGGAGAGTTGAGAAAGAAAGGTATACTGCGAAGGAAAGAAGGAAAGGAGATAATTTAAGGCCGGAGTTAAAGACAGGGAGGAGGAGTGATGGAAGGAAAAGAGGAAGGGAGGGAGGGAAAAAGAGGGAGACAAGGAAGAAAGGGGGGAAGTGAAGGATGTGAAACAGGGAGAATAGAGGATAACACTAAGATGGAGGAGGAGGAGGTGAGAGAGTAAAGGGAAGGGGGGCAAAATGAAGAAAGGGAAGAAAAGAAGGGCATCGAAGTAAGTGAAGGAAGGGAAGAACGTCAAAACATGGAAGCAGGCGAAGGAGAGAGAAAGGGAGATATGGGAGGAAAAAGAGAATTAGGTGGAGGAAAGAGGAAAATGAGGACAACAAAGCAGGTCAGAGCAAGGAATAAAAAAATCTGATGACCAAAGAAAAGGAGATTAGAAAGATAAGAATGGAGGAGAATAGAGGTCAAGGGAGAGAAAAATGAAAATGGAGGGAGAGGGAAGAAAGGAGACGTGAAGTGTTAGAAACATAAGCGAAGAAAGTGAAGGAATACACGGAGGAAGGGAAAGGCGGAGAACAGAAAAGTTAAATCGAGTGAAGGAAAAAAAAAAGTGTAGAAAGAGAGGGAGGAGAAGAAAAGAATAAAGAGTTGGATTGCGAAAGAAAATAAACAAAGGAAGATCAGGCGAAGAGGGAAGAGTTTGATCTGGAGCAAAGGAAAACATAAACAAGGAAGAGAGAAAGAAACAATAAATAAAGGAAGGATTAGGAAAAGATGGTAAAGGACGAGGGGAAGAAAGTTTACGAGGTCACGAGTAAGGGAAATAAAGGCAGGAAGAGAAGAGACAGTGAAGAAAGAGTAAAGAGAAGAATAAGGAAAGAAGTAAAATACAGGAGGAATAAACGTGTAAAAATAATGTGAGTTATGATCAGAAGCGAAAGAGAAGCAAGAGAAGAACAAGAAAGAAGGATCATGAAGTATAGGCTGATGATGATGGTGTTGACGATGATGATAATAATGATGAAAACCACATAATTGTTACTGTTTGGGGAAGATTTTTTTTAAACGTAAAAAAAGAAGGCAACTGATGATATTGATGGTGATGATGATGAAGAAGAAGAAGGAAGTGATAAAATAGAATAAAAATCTCTAAATATAGAAATCACTGTTACGGAAATACTTGTTTCAATAGAACAATAATGTAGACAAAAGTATAACTGATAATGACGATAAGGATGGTGAGAGAGAGAGAAATTCATTATACACAAAGTCACCACTTAAAAAATATTTTGCTGCATAAACGGAGAGACGAACAATAATTAATGATAATGGCGGTGATGACAAAGAGAGAAAGAAAACCAAGAAAACCAGGAATTCGAGATATTATTGATGTTTGAGAAAGACGTTGCCTAGTAATTATAAAGACGACAAACATTGAAAGCGACGGTGATGATTATGATAATGAGAGAGGGGGAGAGAGGCGGAGGAGGAGGGCAGGAAAGAAACACACGACCATATGGATGAGGAAAAGGATGAAGGGATGAAAGAAGAGGATGAGAAGCATGAAGATGAAGAGGATGAGAAGCATGAAGATGAGGGAGAAGAGGATGAAAAAGAATAGTACAACAAAAACCAGGAAGAGAAACTGGGAAAGGAGGAAGCAGAAAAAGAAGAGGCTGATAAAGATGAAAAGACGCGCTCTGGCTTCCAGGGGGCTGTATGCAAAAGCACCAGGTGAAGACAGCTTTCGATTTTTTTTTTTACTTATTTCATATTTCAGAGAAGAACCGCCGTTCTGCCCTCCCTTTGGCCTTCAAACCGAGCGGGAAGTTGGTTGACTTCGTCTCAGAGTTAAAAGTCAAGGTTCAGGAACACCCTCACCATCAAACCCTCGCAACGGCAGCAGCATTGCAAGCACAAAGTAAGGCATCTCTCACCTGTAGTTTTTGCAGACAATCAGGACATTTTGAACATTCTTGTTTCGCGAACCGTAGGGAATCATCACATTGAAGACGGGGCTCAGATAGGAGGTCAGGAGGTTACAGGGGCGGGCATCATTCATCACACAGGAACCCTAGGCCAAACCATCAGCGGAAGGCTGCCTTTTGCCATATCCACGGGTTGACACAGGTGCCACAGTCAATGTCATATCCGACTCCGCTTACAGGTCACTGACACGACAAGCGAGTGGGGAAAATTGGCCGCTCCAAGAGAACGACCTGAATGTGATAGGCGTGACGGGCACCACTTTGGGAATCCTTGGGCGAGTACCACTAACAGTCAGCTTACATGACCATGTATGTCCCTTTCGAGATTTCTTTTATGTCTCTAGCAGGTCTGCCTTACCTGTGGATGGGATCTTAGGATTAAACACCATGAAAGACCTGCACATCGCCATAAACCCTGTAAGCAACGCGATCGTGTATCAAGGCCGACGCATACAGGGGATGGTAAATCCATCGCCTCTGTCACCTGTAATCCCACCCTCAGAGCGGAAAATGACCAACCCACCACAGACTCAGGGTCTGCCACCGCCCGAGTGTCACCTCTTACGGTCAAACCACACGAAACCATTGCAGACTTGTGGCGGACAGTAACGGCAGTCGTAGAAGGTCCTCATATAGTTCCGGATCGTGCTGCAAAACTTGTTAAAATCCGTTTGCCTAACGCCCCTCCGACGGGCAGTGATGTGTGTATCGACGGAGCTCCTCACATACACCGCGTGACGGTGGAGGTAACTCTTGCGACAGTCAAGGAAGGAGGTTTTGCAGAGGCATTGGTAATAAACACGTCTGGATCCCCTGTATCCTTAAGACACGGTGTTCGATTATGCCAGTGTCTAGTGTATGGGAGAAATGTCGCCCCGGAACCAGCTGAATACCCTTCAGCCCAAGTCTCAGGCATAACCTCGGCGTGTCAGGCTTCTCCCGAACAAGACAAAGCACAGAGGCATTCCTAAAAGTTGCACACTATTCGAAATTAAGCCAACCTTAGTCCAGCTTCAGGAACATTATCGGGGGGCGCTTGCTCTACCAGGCGAGCCGCTTAGAGTTACGCAGTGTGCTGAACACCACATTAAGTTAAAACCCAATACAAATCCTATATATATCAATGCGTACAAGCTCCCCCACAGTCAGAGGGAGGTGGTGCAACAATTTATCTCTGAAATGTTACAACAAGGTGTCATCAAAGAATCGAGTTCCCCGTGGAATTCACCCTTGTTTCTGGTTCCAAAGAAAGACGGCTCTTATCGCCCTGTGATTGATTTCCGGCGTGTGAACACCGCGACCGTGGATGATCATTTTCCGCTTCCCGTTCTTAGAGATCTTCTGATGTGTCTCGGTAGAGGAAATAAAGTCTTTACGAGTCTTGATCTGGTCAGTGGCTACTGGCCCATGGCCCCCGAGTCACGTGAAATAACGGCTTTCAGCACGCCTCATGGCCACTATGAGTGGACGAGGATGCCGTTCGGGCTCAAAGGAGCTCCCTTGACCTTCCAAAGGACAATGAACAGTATTTTTGGTGACTTGCTGGGCAACTCTGTCTATGTGTATTTAGACGACATCATCATAGCAAGTAAAGACGTGCATGCACACATGGAAACACTAAAAGCAGTCCTACACAGACTTCAAGAGGTCGGATTAAAGCTCAAAATCACCAAATGTGAATTTTTAAAGCCTCGGATCAAGTTCTTGGGGCATGTCGTGGACGAATTCGGCATCCACACAGTGGACGACAAAATAAAGGCTATTGCCGAGTTCCCTCAGCCAACGTCTGCGGACAAGGTACGGTCTTTCTTGGGTGTCGCAGGTTATTACAGGCCTTTCATAAAGGACTTCGCAGCACGCGAGTCCCCTAACCCATCTTTTAAAGAAAGACGTACCATTTCAGTGGCTCCCAGCTCAACAAACGAGTTTTGAGGATTTAAAGAAAGCGCTTACACAGGCTCCGGTCCTTGTCTTTCCGTACGACTTCCTAACAATCCCACAACAACCTCTCTACAACATTGATAGGTACGCAAGGACCCCTTTCAGCTTTGTACCGACGCTTCGGCTAGTGGACTAGGAGCCGCTCTGATGCAAACAGATAAGTCCGGCAAAAAGCATGTGATAGCGTTCGCCAGTCGAGTACTTACAGCTCCGGAGAAGAACTATTCTGTTACCCACCTAGAGGCTCTTGCCATTGTGTGGGCTCTGAAGCATTTTCGTGACATAGTGATGGGGTACGTAATTGTGGTGTATACAGACCACGCGGCCATAACTGATCTTTTCAAGGAAAAAAACCTACACGGTCGTCTGGCAAGATGGTTCTTAACGATCCAAGCATACAATCCGGAGATAAAATATATCACCGGGAAAACAAATGTGGTCACAGATGCCTTATCTCGGAACATTCCGATAGGCGCGATTACCACCCCAGAGGTCATCCACAACTTCACTTCACCTGAGCTACACATTGCTCAGCGAGACCACCCTGTGTGGAAGAGGTTAATTTACGCCCTCGAGTCGGGAGACGAATCAAACCTTCCTGAATTGCCAGTTCCCTTTTCACAATTCTTCCTATCAGAGGACAACCTCCTTTGTAGGTCATAGCCAGCAAACCGGTACCTATAGACCAACTGGTCATCCCAGACAAATACGTCCCCGTGACGCTTAAGCTGGTCCATAACACACCCATTGCGGGTCGCTCAGGAAGAGACAAGACGCTATCTGTCACCAGACGAAAATTCTACTGGCTCACATTACGGGTTGATGTAGAAAAACATATCGCACATTGCGTCGTCTGTGCTAAGCACAAGGGGTCCGTCAATACCCAGTACCAGAGGAGCCATGGGATGTTGTTAATATAGACTTATTACATCTCCCCCAGAGCCAACATGGTTCGCGCTACTTATCGGTGTGCGTCGACCAGTTCTCTAGGTTTCTAGTTCTAGCGCCTCTCAAGGACAAGACAGCCACACGCGTGGCCCATGCCCTCGTGACTCACGTGTTGTGTCCACATTCGTCTCCTCGAATTCTTTTGAGTGACAATGGCACCGAGTTTAGGAACTCAGTATTGAGCGAAATATGCGCTCAGTTTAACATCACGCAATCCTTCATCACAGCTTACCACCCAGCTGCTAATGGGTTGGCGGAGAGGGCAAATAGGAAAATCTTACAGGTCCTCAGGTCTATCGTGAACGATCTCCACGATAACTGGGAGGACTGGCTATCGCATATAGCCGCTTCCATAAATACGTCGGTAAACGACTCTACGGGGAAGTCTCCTTACTACATCTTATATGGGGTGGAGAAACGTATTCCGTACGACTTCCTAACAATCCCACAACAACCTCTCTACAACATTGATAGGTACGCACAGCAGCAGATGCATATGTTTTCCAAGATACACTCAGAAGTTAGGTGTATGTTAAAAGCTACGAAGGTTGAAATGATGTCAAAACAACACAAACAGGCCGTCGGTGAATTTCAAAGAGGGTGACACAGTCATGATTAAGCAAGCGGAAAGGAGTTCGAAATTGGGGGCTAAATTTGTGGGTCCTTACCGAGTTGCTCGGAATGTCAGGGGAAATCGGTTCGAGGTTCTCGAGTCGAATAGTGGAGTCAATCTAGAAGTTCAGAGTGATCGTCTGAAAGTAATTCCCTCACCTTTGGACCTTGATATTGGTACTTCCCCCTCAGAGTCAAATGTTCAACAAGATAATCCCAACACCCATAGCTATAACTTGAGACCACGGGTTTAAATACTTCATTCCAACCACTTTCAGATCGTGATGTTGCGTTTTCTGACCATCTTGTTGTCCCTCGGCTCCCTGCTTGCAACAACACCCATCCACCTGAAGCCTGGTGCCCTCACGGCACACATAGGAAGGTCTTCCTCATAGAAAATGTGCTCCTCGTAAAATATCCGTATACTTCCTTGACCTACACCACGGACACAATCAGGATAGTCTCAGAGAAACTACTCGGCATGGCAGACGCCATACGGGCTACCAAGACTAGGGAATCAAAGGCACCTTCTAGTACCAACTCTCTGACTCTTTTTCAACTACTGGAGGATAGGATTCTGTACTTACGGGGAAAAGTTGATGAGGTAAACATGGATTATAGTTTTTACTCAGTTCACTCTCGGGTAAAGAAGGGGTTGCTCAACATCGTTGGGTCCGCCTCAAAGTTCCTTTTCGGTACGGCTACCGACGAGGACGTTCGCGATTTGCGGGACCACTACGCTCGTGTACTTTCCTTTGCTGCTCGAAACCGCAGGGTGATCAACGCCAATTGTAGAAAACATGCGCTATTGCATACTAACTTTGAGGAACTGCTAGAGCAGACAAATAAGATGGTAGAGGTTATCAACATAGTTGTCAAACAGATCGACCTGGTGAATCAGTTTCTTCTCCTAGATCAGGCCTTGCATGTATTGGAAAACGTCATTAACTCCGTCGCAACGGCAAATCAGCAGGTTATTAGCAACATGGTTGATGCAGCGCACGGTAGAGTCACACCTGCCTTGTTCCCTCTACACGATTTGAGAACGACTGTCCAGATCGGGTATCAAAATTATAGCCTAACACCCTTATTCACCCCGGACATGAGTCAATATTTTTACCCCTTGATTGACTCCAGCCTCATCCCTGATGCCATAATCATTCATGTTCCATTTCAGACGGCGGACGTGTTTGAGGCACACGAAATTGTCCCGTTCCCTTTTTCAGCAAAGGACGGTGTGTTAGCCCTGGACACGTCCACGTCTCCTGTTCTAATCGCGAAGGATTTCGCTCTGTTTTCAACGGGTAGCTACTCACTCTTGCAGTATTGCAAGGAAACGGTCTTCGGGCGATTCTATTGTTCTGCGTCTCTCTTTGCCTGCCTTCCAGTTCGGGGAGGGGTATGCGAGATCGCCCTCACCCGCGTGAACGCGTCTGACGCTCTTTCCCTGTGCCCTTACAAGCAGCTAACACCAACGCCTGTTTTCCATAAGAACTTTCAGGGTCTGCATTATTTTATTTCCCTCAGACATTCTATGAATCAGTCATTTGCCCGGAGTGAACCACTTAACAAATGGTTACTGGTCAATATGCCATAGCGGAAGCATGCTATATACTCTCCACTAAAATAAAAACGTACCCGTCGGATCCGTCTGGTTTTCACGGCCAATATTTCCCATCAGTGTTTCCTCTACGGTCTCTCGATGACATTTATTCTCCAGCATCTCGTATGTGACTAATTCCCTTAATTCATTGTCTTTCGCAAACAAAACAGAGTTTGCGGAAACCCTGGAGGAAACGCTGCCTGATTATTTGCATCTCCCCTACCTGTACCCTGGATTTTTTGTACCAATGTTTCTGATGTTCGTCAGTCTCGTCGTCGTGTGCTACCTTATTAGGAGGAACTCTGTCCTGCATGATTATTTGGTTGTGCAGACACGGCGACTGGATGCAGGGAGGCCACTGGCAAGGTAGTTTTTCCTTTTCTCAGACAAATCAGGGGACAGAAACCTGGCTGCTCCTATTTTTAACATTGTATTGTGTTGCACCACTGTATTTTTTTAGGAGCTTGATCAACGTTTCATTGTCTGTATCTATGCCAGTTGATAGCTTCTTATACATGTGTCCTTATATTTATCTTTTGAGAGGTTTCATATGTTTCATGTCACACACGTTGTGGTTTCCCTCTCACTATTTATATTATAACTCCACATCTGTTCTTACATAGCCAGTGTTTTAATGTAATTGTATCATAGGCAGTCTGCTTGACAAACTCCCACTATGTATGTTCATGGTAACTAGACTGCTATTTAGATTTTTGTATATCGCGAGGTCGCGATCACTGGTAGGTGACCGAGCAGAAGATTATATTGTTATAGTAGGATATCAATGTATTATTATTATTTAATATCACCACGAATTAGGCATACAATTGTCAATGGAAAAACCCACGACAGATAGATCACGCCACCTTATAGGAATGTCGTCCGTCAGTGTTTACCGTCTCAGTTTTGTATACTTCGCACTCTGATGGTGCGTGGAGGTCACCTTGACATACGTGACCAATTGTAACAATTATTTTCCAACCTGTAACTCGCCACTCCTTCACGAGAGTCCGACTGACACACAACGACAGTCGCTCTCGCTCCGTCGCTTCTTGTACATAAAGGCTACGAATATAATTCGCCTTAAGGAAGCTGAAGTCTTAATCAACACCCTTCAAACGCCCCCCGACAAGCCCGTTACATTTTTATTACATTCTATGGCCATAACACTCTCTCTCTCTCTCTCTCTCTCTCTCTCTCTCTCTCTCTCTCTCTCTCTCTCTCTCTCTCTCTCTCTCTCTCTCTCGTCCGCCAAGGCTGTTTAATAATGAACCGTCTGTTATTGTTTGGCTTTCCGGAACATTTAATAACGACAAACGTGTTGATGACAGTGACGACCGCGACGGTGATGGTGATGACGATGACGACGATGATGATGACAATGATGATGATGATAATGATTATGATGTGTGATGATGTAGTAATTAGGTTAGCAGTAACAGCAACATACCGTAAATAAAAGCACAGCAACAACAACAACAACAACAACAACAACAACAACAATATCAGTAACGAAAATAGAAGGCGAAAGGAAGTGAAGTAGAAAAAAAAGATCAAGAAGAAAAAAAGAAAATACAGAAGAAATGAAGAGGGAAAAGAAAAAAAAAAGTAAATTAATAAAGTTAGCTGGTTAAGGGGCAACAAAAACAACACACACACACACACACACACACACACACACACACACACACACACACACACACACACACACACACTCCTTCTCTGCCTAAGGAAAGACGAGGAAGAGGAGAGCAATGCACACACTGAGGAAAGAGGAAAACAAAGACCTGAAGAAAACTGAGCAAGAAAAAAGAGAAAGAAAAGGAACCAGAAAAAAATACCTTACCTAAAAAAATGAAGGAAGAAGAAAGTGATGAAAAAATTACTTCCTCTTGACTGAAGAATGAACAGAGGAAAGGAAGAGAAGAAGGAAGAACGAGGAGGAAAAGAAGAAAAAAAATAGAGGAAATGATGGAGAAAAAAATCTTTGCTTGAGACAAGAAAAAAAATTGAGAGAAAGAGAAAAGAAGAAAAAAGTGGTGAGAGGATAGAAACATAATAAGGTGGCAGAGAGAGAGAGAGAGAGAGAGAGAGAGAGAGAGAGAGAGAGAGAGAATCATAGTTTATTTTACGCCGTTCTTCATATTCCTCTCAGCATTGAACTTAGCTCTCAGACACCAAGACGTTCCATTTCGCCGTCATCTCACCAATACATTTCTTGTGTTATCATTACTTCCAATATCATCTATCACTTCCATTTATTGTCGTTGTCATTCCTAAAATGTTCGTTTATTGAGGTCTTATTTTACTTTTTTCGGCTACTTAGAGGGAACAAGGAGGAGAAAGAAAAGGAGGAGGAGGAGGAGGAGGAGGAAGTGGTGATAAAAGTTCTTAGTACTGAAGGAGGTGAAATGAAAGTAAAAAAGATAAGGAACAAAAGGAAGTCAGTGAGAAAAAAGCGGATGTGAAGAAAAATGAGGCGTAAGAAGTACAGAGAGAGAGAGAGAGAGAGAGATGCCCAGCACAGTGTGAAAAAGAAAAAAAAGTACAGAAAAAATGGAGAATGATTGAAAGAAAGAAGGAAGGGAGTGGAATGTAAACAAGAAAATGAAAATGAAAGGAAGAGAAGGATAGAAATGCTAAATGAAGAAGGCAGGAGATAGAAGTAAATGAATGTTTAATAGAGGAAGGAAAATGAAGAAAAACGGAAGGAAGGGAAGGATACAAAGTGCGAAAGGAAGAAAGGAAGGAAACAAATGGAATAATGGAAAACTATTAACTCACAGACTGAATATGGAAGAGAGAAAACACACACACACACACACACACACACACACACACACACACACACACACACACACACACACACATCAATATTTGCAATCCAAGCCACTGAAGCTTTACGATGTAGTTAAAACGTATGTGTGGGTGGGTGCGTGGATGGGTGAGTGGGCGAGCTTATGACTCCATTCGCAAACGTTTGGAGTACATTCTGGAAGCATTTGTTTGTTTTACTATTTGTTATAATATTTTACGTCACTTTGTTTTTTTGTTTATGTTGTCACGTACTCCAGTTGGATTCTCTTCGCCTACCCTGTGTGTGTGTGTGTGTGTGTGTGTGTGTGTGTGTGTGTGTGTGTGTGTGTGTGTGTCCATAGAATTAGTGAAGGGCGCGTGGAAATATATTGTTTTAAAGTGGATTTGTTTTGGGTTTATTAAATTTATACTCGTAAGGGAGACAAACTGTGTGTGTGTGTGTGTGTGTGTGTGTGTGTGTGGTTTTTTTTTTTTTTTTTACAGCAAAGGAGACAGCTCAAGGGCACAACAAAGTAAACATTAATAAAAAAAAAAAGCCCGCTACTCGCCGCTCCTAAAAAGAATCCAAAGAGGTGGCCGAAAGATAAGTCAGTTTCGGGAGGAGAGGTGTCCTGATACCCTCCTCTTGAAAGAGTTCAAGTCGTAGGCAGGAGGAAATACAGATGAAGGAAGATTGTTCCAGAGTTTACCAGCGTGAGGGATGAAAGAGTGAAGATGCTGGTTAACTCTTATAAAGGAGTTTGGACAGTATAGGGATGAGCATGAGTAGAAAGTCGAGTGCAGCAGGGGCCGCGGGAGGGGGAGGCATGCAGTTAGCAAGTTCAGAAGAGCAGTCAGCGTGGAAATATCGATAGAAGATAGAAAGAGAGGCAACATTGCGGCGGAATTTAAGAGGTAGAAGACTATCAGTATGAGGAGGAGAGCTGATGAGACGAAGAGCCTTTGCCCCACTCTGTCCAGAAGAGCTGTGTGGTGGAGCCCCCCACACATGAGATGCATACTCCATACGAGGGCGGACAAGGCCCCTGTATATGGACAGCAACTGTGCAGGGGAGAAGAACTGGCGGAGACGGTACAGAACGCCCAGCCTCGAGGAAGCTGATTTAGTAAGAGATGAGATATGAAGTTTCCAGTTGAGATTTTGAGTTAAGGATAGACCGAGGATGTTTAGTGTTGAGGAAGGTGATAGCTGGGTGTTGTCAAAGAATAGGGGATAGTTGTTTGGAAGATTGTGTCGAGTGGATAGGTGGATAAACTGTGTTTTTGAGGCGTTGAAGGACACCAGGTTCTTCTTGCCCCAATCGGAAATAATAGTAAGGACTGAGGCTAAGCGTTCTGCAGCCTCCAGCCTTGAGTCGTTAAGTTCCTGAAGGTGGGTCTTCTATTAAAAGAAGTTGAATAATGCAGAGTGGAATCATCAGGGTAGGAATGGATAGGACAGTTCGTTTTGGAAAGAAGATCATCAATGAACAACAGAAGAGAGTGGGAGATAGGACAGAACCCTGTGGGACACCACTGTTAATAGATTTAGGGAAGAACAGTGACCGTCTACCACGGCAGAAATAGAACAGTCAGAAAGGAAACTGGAGATAAAGGTACAGAGAAGGATAGAAACCGTAGGAGGGTAGTTTAGAAAGCAAAGATTTGTGCCAGACCCTATCAAAAGCTTTTGATATGTCCAGCGCAATAGCAAAAGTTTCACCGAAACAGCTAAGAGAGGATGACCAAGAGTCAGTTAAGAAGGCTAGGAGATCACCAGTAGAACGCCCCTTGCGGAACCCATACTGGCGATCAGATAGAAGGTCAGAAGTGGAAAGGTGCTTTTGAATCTTCAGGTTGAGATTGATTCAAAAGCTTTAGATGAACAAGAAAGTAAAGCAATAGGACGGTAGTTTGAGGATTGGAGCAGTCACCCTTCTTAGGTACAGGCTGTGTGAAGGCATACTTCCAGCAAGAAGGAAAGGTAGATGTTGACAGGCAGAGGCGAAAGAGTTTGACCAGGCAGGGTGACAGCACGGAGGCACAGTTTTTAAGGACAATAGGAGGCACTCCATCAGGTCCATAAGCCTTCTGAGGATTGAGGCCAGAGAGGGCATAGAAAACATCATTTTGAAGAATCTTTATAACAGGCATAAAGGAGTCAGAGGGGGGATGAGTAGGAGGAATATGCCCAGAATCGTCCAGAGTGGAGTTTTAGAACAAGTTTGAGAGAAGAGTTAATCCTTACAGCTATATGAGACGGCAGTGTTGCCGTCAGGACTGAGAGTGGAGGAAAGATGAAGAAGTGAAGTTGGAGGAGATGTTTTTGGCTAGATGCCAGAAGTCACAGGAAGAGTTAGAGAAAGCAAGGTTTTGACATTTTCTATTAATGAAAGAATTTTTGGTTAGTCGGAGAATAGATTTGGCACGATTTCGGGCAGAAATGTAAAGTTCATAATTAGCATTAGTTTGAAGGCTCTGGTATCTTTTGTGAGCTACCTCTCTATCATTGACAGCACGAGAACAAGCGTGATTAAACCAAGGCTTTTTAGCGTGAGGAGTAGAGAAAGAACGAGGAATGTATGCCTCCATTCCAGAGACAATCACCTCTGTGATGCGCTGAGCACACACAGAGGGGTCTCTATCCTGGAAGCAATAATCATTCCACGGGAAATCGGAAAAGTACATCCTCAGGTCGGGTTCGGCCACCTCTTTTGATTATTTTTTTTAGGAGCAGCGAGTAGCGGGCTTTTTTTATTATTGTTTCCTTTTTTGTGCCCTCGAGCTGTCTCCTTTGTTGTAAATAAAAAGAGGCAATTAGTGTCTGATTACAGTTGCTAAGACGAGTCACTTTGTGTGGTGCTAACGAGATGATTAGATAAAACACTTACCTGTGTGTGTGTGTGTGTGTGTGTGTGTGTGTGTGTGTGTGTGTGTGTGTGTGTGTGTGTGTGTGTGTGTGTGTGTGTGTATGTATGTGTGTGTGTGTGTGTGTGTATTTGCTTGGCAGTGGATGAAACTGTCCTATATACATACACAAAGTGCAGACTCACACACACACACACACACACACACAAAAGAAGTCAATTTCGGGAGGAGAGGTGTCGTGATGCCCTCCTCTTGAAAGAGTTCAAGTCGTAGGCAGGAGGAAATACAGATGAAGGAAGATTGTTCCAGAGTTTACCAGCATGAGGGATGAATGAGTGAAGATGCTGGTTAAGTCTTGCATAAAGGGTTTGGACAGTATAGGGTATGCAGTATGCAGTTAGGAAGTTCAGTAATACAGTCAGCGTGAAAATAGCGATAGAAAGTAGAAAAAGAGGCAACATCGCGACGGAATTTAAGAGGTAGAAGACTATCAGTAGGAGGAGGAGAGCTGAAGAGACGAAGAGCCTTAGACTTCAGTCTTTCCAGAAGAGGTGTGTGAGTGGAGCCTCCCCACGTGAGATGCATACTCAATACGAGGGCGGACAAGGCCCCTGTATATGGATAGCAACTGCGCGGGGGAGAAGAATTGGCGGAGACGATACAGAACGCCCAACCTCGAGGAAGTTGATTTAGTGAGAGAGGAGATGTGAAGTTTCCAGTTGAGATTTTGAGTTAAGGATAGACCAAGGATGTTTAGTGTCGAAGAAAGTGACAGCTGAGTGTTGTCGAAGAATAGGGGATAGGTGTTTGGAAGATTGTGTCGAGTTGATAGGTTGAGAAATTGAGCTTTTGAGGCATTGAAGGACACAAGGCTCCTTCTACCCCAATCGGAAATGATAGCAATGTCTGAGGTTAAGCGTTCCGCAGCCTCGAGTCTAGAGTCATGTACTTCCTGTTGGGATGGCCTTCTATTGAAAAAAGTTGAATAATGCAGAGTGGAGTCGTCGGCGTATGAGTGGACAGGACAGTTTGTTATGGAAAGAAAATCATTAATGAATAACAGGAAGAGAGTGGGTGATAGGACAGAGCCCTGTGGAACACCACTGTTGATAGGTTTAGGGAAAGAACAGTGACCGTCTACCACAGCAGAGATAGAACGGTCGGAAAGGAAACTGGAGATAAATGAACAGAGAGAGGGATAGAATCCGAAAGAGGGCAGTTAAGAAAGCAAAGACTTATGCCAGACTCTATCGAGGGCTTTCGATATGTCTAGCGCAACAGAGAAAGTTTCACCGATACGGCTAAGAGAGGATGACCAAGCATCGGTTAGGAGAGCAAGAAGATCGCCAGTAGAACGCCCCTTTCGGAACCCATACTGGCGATCAGATAGAAGGTTAGAAGTGGAAAGGTGCTTTTGAGTCTTTCGGTTAAGGATTGATTCAAAAGCTTTAGATAGACAGGAAAGTAAAGCTATAGGGTGGTAGTTTGAGAGATTTACTCTGGAACGACGAGAGACGCCTTTTCACCTAATTTCCTCCTCCCGTGTCACGGTTTATTGCCCTTGCCCTCCCACATACACACACACACACAAACACAAACACAAACACACACACACACAGAGAGAGAGAGAGAGAGAGAGAGAGAATTATAATTTGAAGATAAAGAATATAAATAAATAACGTAAAAGCAAAGGAAGTGGTGGTGAGGAATGTGAAATGCAGGAAACATGAGAAAGAGAGAAGAGGGAAAGGAAGAGAAAGGAGGAAGAAGAAAGACAGGAAAAAACAGGAAATAAAGAGAATGATAGTAAAGAATTCAGGAGAAAGAGGGGCTGAGGAAGAGGTGGAAGACGCATGGAAGTGGAAGGAAAAGAGAGGAGGGGAGATGAAGGAGGAGAAAAAAATTAAAGTCAAGAAAGAAAGGGAAGAAGAAAGATTTAAAAGATAGAAGTAGAGGATGCTGAGGGAGTGAGAAAAATATAGTAAACGGAAAGAGAGAGGACAAAGAGAAATGAAGGTAACGGAGGACAATAATGGAAGAGCAGATAAAAGGAGACAGACTTTAAATATATGAAGAAAAGACGGAAGGGAGTGAGGAAAATATGGTAAAGTAAGGGAAGAGGGGAAAGAAAGAAGATGGGAGGAGAAGCAAAGAAAACCGCCAGTAAAGAGAGGACGGCAGGAAAAGCAGAATAATGAGGGAGTGGGAAGAAGCTTAAAAGAAAAAGAAGAGACGGAAAGAGACAGATGAAGGGAGGGAGAAGGAGTGACAAAGAGAGTGGAGGGAGGAAAGAGGAAAATGGAAAATAGGAATAAAGAAATAAGAGAGAGAAGTAGGCTAAAGAGTAAAAAAGAGCGGGAAAAAGGAGACTGGGAAACAGGGGAGGAGGAATAGGAGGGAGACGAAACCCAAATGAAGCGAGTCTCAGGGGAAGGAAAGACCAATCCTTATCGCACGACCAAAGCAATCACCCCCCTCCCCCTCCTCCCCTCCTTCCTCTCCCCTCTTCTCTCCCTCTTCTTCCTCTCTCTCCTTCCTTCCTTCCTTTCATCATTTTCCTTTTCTCCTTCCTTTCCTCCATGTAATATTTTGCTTCCTCTCACTGTCTCTCCCTCTCCGTCCTCTTTCTTGCCTCCCTCTGCCTATCTCTCCTCATCATTTACCTCCATGTGTTTTTCTCTCGCTCCCTTTCAGTCCAAGTTGTTTTTCTTCCTTATTTCTATCAATTTAATCCTATCTTCTTTCTTTTGTCTTTCTGTTCTTGCTTATTTCCTTTCGTGTCTTCTCTCTTGCTGTTTTCTTTTATATATTTTTCTTACAAACGACATGTTTTTTTTTCCTTTTTTCGTTCCATCTATCACTTTTCTTCATGGGTCTTCTTTCCGTCATTAATCATGTTTGCCTTTCCTTCGCCTCTCATTTCTTCTCTTTCGCCCTCCCTCCCTCTGCCATCTCTCCTTCCATCCTTCTTTCCTTCATTCAGTCATTCCGTCCTCCCTACCTTGATCCATGCCTCACTGTCTATCATGTTTTCCTTCCTTCGTCATTTATGTTCTTCCTTCCTTCCTTCCTTCCTTCTTTTCTTTGTTCCTTCCATCCTTCCTTGCCCTATACATCGCTTCATTTTTTCCTTTTTCTTCCTTCCTTTCTTCCTTCATTCCTTCCTTCTCATCACCTTTTCTTCTTTCTTTTCTTCTTTCTTCCCCTCCTGCATTCCGTGCTTCCCTCCCTTTTTCCTAACTAGCTCCCGTCTTTTCTTTCCTCTTTTCTTCCTTCCCTTTGTTTCATTCTTTCCCTTCTTTTATTTATTTATTCATCTTCCAATTAGTTACCTTTTCATCTTCCTCTCTTTCCATCTTTCTTTCGTTTTTACCTCATTTGTCCTTCAATCCTTCCTTCATTTCTTCCTTCCTTCCCTCCTTCATTCGTTTCTTTCATGTTTCCCTTTCCCATTCTTTCTATTTTTCTTACCTCCACTCTTTCAGCCATTCTCTTTTCCTCTCTTTCTTTCTCTCTTCCCCAAATGACTCCCGTTATTGTCTCTTGACAATAACCTTTATTTTACTCAGTTTGAGAAAGTGTCGAATTTTTTTTCTTTTCTTTTCAAAGTGTCTTTTATAGTCTTGGTGTTGATTGTTTTGGCAGCAATGAGAGAGAGAGAGAGAGAGAGAGAGAGAGAGAGGCGCTTTGTTATCTTAGAGACACTGACTAAACAAAAAGAGCCATTAGAATACGTGGAATTTTCATCTGTTACCTTCTCCTTTCTTTACCTTTTCTCCCGTTTCTGATTTTCTTCCCCTTCCGTCTCGTCAGCTCTCTTCCCTTTCTCTCCTCCCTTATTATTAGTCATTATTATCATCTTCCTTTCTCCCGTCGCCTATCACTTCCCCTCTATCATTCTTCTTCCCCATTCTCCTTGTCCTCTTCCACAACTCTCCCTTATCCACTCACCTCCACTTTGCTCCACCACCAAGCCACACCATGCTGCTGTAACTTTCTTCGTAACTATTTTCCTTCCTTCCTCCTCCTGCTCCTCCTCCTCCACCATCACAACACCAGAAGATATATGTGCCTCCAGGAGCTGCTTGTTTGGTGGTGGTGGTGGTGAGTGGTAATGGTGTTGGTTGTGTATTGGGTGATCGCATGAGGTGCCTCTGTAAGTGTGCGATTATAGTTATTACTACTTTTATTATTATTTTATTTTTATCATTATTATCATTTTCAAATTCAGGTTCAGCATCCTCCGTTCTCACCTGTCTCATCACGTTTCCCTCTCCTCATATCCTTCACCTCTGCATCATCGTCGCCGTGTTCCCTGCCGTCCGTTGTGTTTGTCTTCCTCTCCGCCGCCTCTTGCGTCCTGCTTGTGTTCCTTTTATTTCGTTTCTCCTCTGTCTCCTTATTATTTTTTTCCGCTATGAAGTAATTTAAGGTTGGCGAAAAGCTGACCTGGTGTGTGTGTGTGATGAGAGAGAGTGAGAGAGAGAGAGAGAGAGAGAGAGAGAGAGAGAGAGAGAGAGAGAGAGAGATAAGTGGGGGACTCTTATATCACGATATTATTGGAAGTAATAGACCTTTTAAATCTTGATTTACTCGTGCGCGCGCACACACACACACACACACACTGAACCACGAAAACGATACCAAAAGCTCTTTAAAATTCCTCTCTCTCTCTCTCTCTCTCTCTCTCTCTCTCTCTCTCTCTCTCTCTCTCTCTCTGGACTTCTCTTAATTTTCTTTCTTTTCCAAATACAAAAAAAAGTTCGAAATCAAACTTTTTTCTATTATTTTTCCCTAACAGCAAATTAACGACTGGCTTCATAATTGGCCTCATAATAAGGGACTGATTGCCTTCACTTCGTCGTTTGTTCAGCTATACGTTGTGTGTGGAAAAGAGATGTCAGCTTTTAAAAACACACACACTATGGCTTTAATTATCTCTGTGTGTGTTTGCCTGTGTGTGTGTGTGTGTGTGTGTGTGTGTGTGTGTGTGTGCGCGCGCGCATGGTCGTTTTGTGGGCTGGTCTTTCCCACAAAATTACTACGGCAATAATTCTCCAAAGCCATTGTGAAGTTAAGGAAGGGAAGGAAGGAAGGGAAGGGAAGGCGGGAATGGAATTAAGGTAAGGTTGAGAGGGGGGAAGGAAGGAAGGGCATGAAAGGTATGAGAGGAGAGCAAAGGTTTTCGTAATGTTAGGGAGGAGGAGGAGGAGGAGGAGGAGGAGGAGGAGGAGGAGGAGGAGGAGGAGGAAGAAGAAGAAGAAGAAGAAGAAGAAGCAGAAGAAGAAGAAGAAGAAGATGAAGAGAAAGAGGAGTAGGAGGAGGAGGGAGAAAGATAAAACCAGACGATAGCGGAGTAAGATAATCGTAAAGGAGTAAAATATATAGAAATGAGAGAGGAAAACATTTGAAATCGGTGGTAGGAAGAGGCCGAGAGAGAGAGAGAGAGTATCCATATTTATTCTGAGTAATCAGCTGTAAAATCCTTCCTCCCAGTCGTCATTATCCTCGAGTAAAAGCCAGGCCTTTATTTTTCCTTCACTAATTATATCGCAGTGTGGGCCTGGGCGGAGGCCGAGGTTTGAAGGATGGCCGGGAGTGTGGGGAGCGGGGAAGGCTGAGCGGCTGGTGGGGTTTGTAATGCTAATTGATTAAGTGCAAGGCAAACTGTATAGATGAATTGAAGTATATGTGAAAATAGGCGCACCTAACATTACCAAATATGGGGTACAAACTTGGCGGAGGGACTGTTTTTTGGGCGCCATTAAAGGTAATGGCTCAAGAGTAACAGCCGGATATTTTGTTTTATTTATCAATGATCCACGAGACATCCTGGAGTTAAAGCAAAGTATGTGCTTATCTTTGTATTCATTCATACACACACTGGTAACATTTCTGTGGAGTCTGATTCACTTATTAGAGTGAAATTCGTGTCACTAGTAAAAATGAAACTAGTAATTTAAGTTTTGCCACCATGAAATATACACAAATAGATAAATATTAAGGCTCACGAAGTCACAATAAGTGACATCACCTGCTTTGCGCAGTAAAAGTATGCTATTTTAGGTATCTGGATCCCGCAATATGGCAGGCCGCTGCTGCCTCGGCCACAGACTATTGCCAGATTGTCATACTCAGCCGATTATATTTCCCGACTTCCTACCCCAAAACTGTCTTTTGGGCTCCAAAAACGAAACTAATTTATAGTTATCGTTAAAAGAGTAAGATCCTGATGTTTCTTGGCAATAGTTAGGCGTCAAAAACCGTTAAATACTATGCTCTGAGTACGACAATCTGGCAACGGTAGCTATACGTATTTTCATATTATTGTTCTGTTATTTACTGAATGTTGTGTTCAAGAAAAAGAATACTCATAATTTAGTTAGTTTTTGGTTATAAGAATTCTTTACGAAATACAAGTACAACATTACCTTCTTTAACTTAGGAAACGTCCTGAATCCTGGATCGGCTATGGTATTGTTAGGTACGCCTATTGATCTGTATAAGGAGTTAAGTGAGTATATTGGGAGGATGGCTGGACGGCTAATAGGATTTTTAATGTTTGGTTTATGTGGAAGGTAAACTGTATAGATGATTTGAAGTATATGTAAAAAATAATCAGTCAGTAAAAGGAGTAAGTGTTTATGTTGGGCGGATGACTGAACGGCTAGTAGGGTTTTTAATGATTGGTTAATGTGGAAGGTAAACAGTATAGATGATATGAAGTACCTGTGTGTGAAAATTTAATAATATAAAGGGTTACGTGTGTGTATGGGGAGGAAGGTTGTACGGAACGGATTTATAATGTTCGGTGATGTAATGGAAGGTTAACAGAATAGATGATGTGAAGTTTATGCGAAAGGTTGAAATGATAAGTATATGAAGAGTTAAAAGTATAAGAGAGTGAACATTGCTTATTGAAAGTTGTATTTAAGTGGAAATGGGGTTTATTATTCAGTGATTTAGTGTCAGACAAACAAAATTTACGGTTTGAAATATATATCTTATTGAGCGATGTAAAGAGTTGTACTGGCTCAGGAGTGTGGATATTATGATGTACCGTGATTAATGTAGAATAGCGAATGGTGTTTGCTGTTCAGTGAATTAACAGAACACAAATTGTATAGATGATTTGAAGCATACGTGAGGCGGTGGCTGAGTCGACAGAGTGACGGCGCCGTGTTCAGGAGGACGCGAGTTCAATCCCTGCCCGGTACCACCAAGCTGGGATTTTCAGCCGCCGCCAGTGGCTTAAACTACCCTCATGCTGTCAGAAGACCACCTATCAACGGACTCTAGATTCTAGGATTAAATATGAGCTCCGGGAGGAGAGAGAGAGAGAGAGAGAGAGCGGAAGGAAAGGGTTTGGTATGGTCGGCCTTCTCATCCATGTCTTATCAAAGTTATATTTACGAAGCCGAAAAGCTGGAATTGTAACCTTTCCTTCCTGTCCATTTTGTGTGCCAACCACATTCCTACCGACCTAACTACTTACCTACGTGCCTACTTACCTCTATATCTACCTACCTAACTCTGTATCTAATTACTTCGCTGCCTTCTTACCTACTTACACCCTCCTACCTGTCCACACTTTCTTTCATCCTTGTTACTTTCTACTTCCTTCTCTCTCTTCTTCTCCTCCCTCCTCCTTTTCTTCACCTCCTACCTACTTTTTTTTCTTGTCTATCTACACCTCTACTTACTAACAAGCTATCCACCGATCAGTGTACTGATCTATCTACAAAACTACCTACTTAGATTTCTACCTGCCTTTTTAACTACCTTTCTTATTTTTTTTGGCGAACCTTCCTTCCTCTCTTCCTCCCTCCCTCCCTCCCTACCTACCTAGCTTCTCCCAATGTCTCTTCCCTCCTACTTACCCACCTATCTCCCCTCCTCGTGTGTATCTCGCCTTATACTATATGCATACATTCCCCTCAGCATCTGTCCATGTATTATGTCTTATCTGTACTCGCAAGATATCCCAGTGTACTATTACGTGTGTATAGATTATTTGGCTCTCATCGTACATTTACATACGTACATTTTATAACCCACCTTTCTATCAGCCGTTTCATTCTATTTCTCCTCCTCCTCCTCTCCCTTCCGGCCATCTATTATCAATATCCCTTTAAGCAGGGCGGTGATGTTAGCAGCAGGTACAGAGTGACCGCCGGGAGAAGGGAAGGGGGGAGGGGAGGGAGAGGAAATGAGAGGGAGGGGAGGGGGTGGAGCGGAAGGAACGAGGAGGGAAGGGATGGGATTAGAATGGAAAACTGAAGGAATGGAAAGCGATGGAGAATTGTGTGAAATAGGCGAGGAGACGGTGGAACGAAGGAAGGATGAAAGGGAAAGAGAAGGGAAGGGGAAGAGTAGCAGACGCAGCAAGAAAGAAAGGGAGACTCCTTAACCTTCCTTTTCCTTAACCTACCCTTGCCGAGGCACACACACCCTTCACTCCCGCCCCTTCACCTTCCTCCTCTCCCATCCCTCCCCCCTTCCCCTTCCCCTAATCCCAAACACGTCCCTTATGGCACCCTTCACTTGGCACTTTATCGAACAGTCAAAGCTCCGTTTAGGCTCTCGGCGCCCATTTCAATTTATTAATGCCGCCATGCAAAAATGAGGGTGCAGTAAAGTGAAAAGGCACTAGGAGCAATATATTGGTTGTAAAATTATTCCTTTGGCCGAGACAGGATCCAGGGGTGAGGAAGGCGCGGTGTTGGTAACGGAAGCAGCGCGGGCGAGGGGTGGGATGATAAAGAACGGGAGGAGGAAGCGGCTGGGGAAATGGAACAGGAGGAAAAGTGAAGAAGGAAGGCAAAAGACAAAGAAGCAATAGATGGAAGATGAAGTGAATAGCGAAGGGGAGAAGAGGGTAGTGAGGGATATGGCAAGATGTATAGAAAACGGTGTTGGAGGAGGAGCAGGACGATGGTAGATGGCAAAAATTGGTGGTGACGGAAAAATAAAGAATATCGCAGACGAGCGAGTCGCGCGGGCCATTATCATGCAAATCCATCATTTCCTGTGCTTGCGTGCGTCCAGCGGCCGCACGTATTGCTACCAAACGTGAGCTGAAATGGCCTTGTAAACTATGGCATTAAAAAGCTCGTGAGTCAGAGAGCTCGTGGCGAATAGTGCCACAGTATATATAAATAATAATCCAGAAATGTCGCGGCGTCAGCGTAATGTTATAAACAAATTGTCGAGACGTGTCCAGGACGGAACATCCTCGAGTGCGTTCATTGCGCCGCTGTATTCTTTATATTGGCGTGTTGATGACTGTGTGGCAACGGCGAAGTTGTGTTGTACATTTTATTAATAAGTGAGGGAACAGTTGCACCGTCGCTGCAGTAACAGTCTACGGAAACTGAAATTTCAATCACGCGTGTGATCTGCCCCCTCGCCATGAAGGAACGGTAGTGTGTTGTAACGACGTGTTCCTCTGCGCCTTGGCAGTGTTGCCATGCCTCCGTGGTGGGCTGGATTGATCTCCGCACTCAGGAGACAGTCTGTCCGTCACACAGACTCTCGTGTTTCTGTATGACTCGCCTCAGGTCACCTTCCTTACAGGATAATTATGGATGGCACCGTTGTATACTTAGCAGCGACTGTAGACCTTCCATGGGTGTAAAAAAAATAATTGCGAAAAATGGCGTTATGATTTATAACTCCGATGTATTTACATCATATATATTTGACAAAAGCACTGAAACAGTACTGGTGTCAGACATTTCATCACATAAAGATAAGTCTTCTGAACACGGTGGCATAACCAAGTTATAGATGAAATGGGATATAAATGAAAAAATGAATTTTAAATTTGAATACTGAACAAGACAATACATCCTCCTCCATCAGAGCGACGCGCGCCTGGGCGTGGGCACACTGGCCACTGCCTGCTGGTGCTGGCGTGGCGCTGCGCCGTACGTTCATGCTTTCCTGCTTCCAACAAATATCACTTGCTTATTAAGCGCAGCTCCCTTATCATTCGTTCCTCGCATCGTTACTCTGGTTTACGAGTAAACTCAATCTGTTGCTACTCACGAACTGACGGAATAGTGACATTTACAGCAAGGGAGCGAGGAGGAAAGACTGGCCGTGAGGGAGAGAAGGAGCTCATTAGGGCACGGAGAATGGGCAGCGTGCTCGTTACTCGTCTTGCCATGATTCACCTTGCACAGTAATGCCTGATGAGCCATTAGTGGGTGCAGCAAAGGGAAGGACCAGCCATTAACATGTACTTTAATTACGACACGTGATGGACGCGGTATTGTTTTTATTATTGAGCGAGCGACTCAAAAGCGAGACGAGGTGTGCGAACATGAGATGCGGCACGTGCTGACCCACAGTGTTAGTAGTGGCCATATTATTATTATTATTAATAGCACTAGTTGAAGTAGTAACGTTCTTAGTACGAGAAAAAATGGTAGTAGCAGTATTAGTAGCAATGGTAGTTGTAGTAGTAGTAGTAATAATATCAGTAGCAGTAGTAGTAGCAAAAGTAGTAGTAGTAGTAGAAATAATAATAGCAGTAGCAGTAGTAGTAGCAATAATAGTAGTAGCAGAAGTAGTAGTAGTAGTAGTAGTAGTAGTAGTAGTAGTAGTAGTAGTAGTAGTAGTAGTAGTAGTAGTAGTAGTAGTAGTAGTAGTAGTAGTAGTAGTAGTAGTAGTAGTAGTAGTAGTAGTAGTAGTAGTAGTAGTAGTAGCAGAAGTAGTAGTAGTACTAGTAGTAGTAGTGGTAGTAGTAGTAGTAGTAGTAGTAGCAGAAGTAGTAGTAGTAGTAGTAGTAGTAGTAGTAGTAGTAGTAGTAATAGCAGTAGTAGTAGTAGTAGTAGTACATAAGAACATAAGAACATAAGAACGCAGGAGTCTGCAAGAGGCCGGTAGGCCTGTACGAGGCAGCTCCTTTGACCCTAAGCTCCCGTGTATCTAACCCCACCTAATATCGCTGTCCATGAATTTATCTAGTCTATTTTTGAATGTGACAATTGTATTGGCACTCACCACATGACTGCTAAGCCTATTCACTCATCCACCACCTATTAGTAAACCAATTTTGCCTATGTCCCTGTTGAATCTGAATTTATCCAGTTTAAACCCGTTACTTCGTGTCCTACCCGGTTCTCTTACCAACAAAACCTTATGAATGTCTCCCTTATTAAAGCCCTTCATCCATTTATAAACCTCGATCATGTCTCCACGCACCCTTCGCCTTTCTAGAGAATGCAAGTTTAACTGTTTGAGTCTTTCCTCGTATGGCAAGTTTCTCAACCCCTGAATCATCTTAGTCATCCTCCTCTGCACCGATTCTAACATTTTGATATCCATTCTATAGTAGGGTGACCAGAACTGAACCACATAGTCAAGATGAGGTCTAACTAATGCTAAATATAGTTTGAGGAAGACTTCGGGGCTTCTGTTGCTTACGCTCCTTGAAATAAATCCCAGTACCCTATTAGCTCGATTTCTAGCTTGAATGCATTGTGCCCTTGGACGGAGATCAGAGCTCACTAAGACCCCTAAATCCCTCTCGCACCCAGACCTACTTATGAGAGTGTCATTTAAGCAATAGTTATGTGAGGTTGTTCCTACCTACACTCAGAATACTGCACTTCCCTACATTGAACTCCATCTGCCATTTATCCGCCCAGTCATATAATCTGTTGAGTTCACCCTGGAGAATACTAGCGTCCTGATCCGACTCAATTACTCTACCGATCTTGGTATCATCTGCAAATTTGCTAACATCACTACTAATTCCTGTGTCTAATATAAATAATAAACAAAAGTGGACCTAATACCGAACCTTGTGGGACCCCACTCGTAACACATCCCCAGTCAGATCTTTTACCATTGATTTGCACTCTTTGCTTCCTATTGCTAAGCCACGCCTTGACCCAGTTCAAAACTTTACCCTCTACTCCGTGAGCCTGTAATTTAAGCAGCAGTCGTTGGTGAGGAACTTTGTCAAACGCTTAAGTAGTAGTAGTAGTAGTAGTAGTACTAGTAATAGTAGTACTAGTGGTAGTAATAGTAACAGTAGTTGGCGACGGTGGTTGATAGTCGTATCAACCACAAGCTCTGTTAGCTTAAAAATAAAATGTTTAGTAAAGTTTGTAATATTAAATAAAGATGGTTGTCGGCCACAGTCATTGGCGGGGTGGGGCCAATGAATTGCTTTGTGAAAGGATATGAGAAAATATACCGCTCACAACGCAACTCTAATAGATGGAGGCCTACTTAAAGTAGTAGTAGTAGTAGTAGTAGTAGTAGTAGTAGTAGTAGTAGTAGTAGTAGTAGTAATAGTAGTACTAGTGGTAGTAATAGTAGCAGTAGTAGTAGTAGTAGTAGTAGTAGTAGTAGTAATAGTAGCAGTAGTAATAGCAGTAGTAGTAGTAGCTGACGCCCAGGAGTGTTTTCATTGCTCGTCTTGGTATCTGTTGAATAATATAAACGTGACTGAATGTGCCCGTAGAGTTTTCCAAGCCATTACCCCTAACGGACTCTGTCTTGTAGTCGTTGGAAAGTTGTGGATCTGGTGAACATCTTGCCGAGAAACCTTCTGCTGATCAGTCTGCTCGTGATACATCAACAGCTTTCTCACTCTGCCCCCCTCGCAAAACATATTGAAGTGATCCTTTAGGATGGTTATTAGCTATAATTAAAATATTTATTGATCTTTTTCGCCATCACTTGACGGAATATAATGAATGACCGGAATATGATGAATCATTTGCCAATTTGAACAAGGGAGAAGGAAGGAAAGGACTCACACCAATCCACACAATTATATATCTCCTTTTCTGACCGAACATTTACCAGTGAGTCAGTGAGTCAGTTGTACAGATGAAGACTGACTTATTTCAACAACCACTTGCAACATATCAACGCTTTCACATTAAGAGAGAAGATTCAAGGAACTGAGTTCATTTAGGGCGAAAAATCATATTACTGAAACACACACACACACACACACACACACACACACACACACACACACACACACACACACACACACACACACACACACACACACACACTACCGCTCCGGTAGCTCAGTCGGTTAGAGCGCCACGCTGCAAGGCTTTACGGCCAAACAGGCGGCGGTTCGAGCCCCACTCAGGCCGGATTCTTTCCGTTGACTAGGAGTGGTTAGTGTCCCCCCTTGAGCAAGGGGGATGGGGTATGTGTTGTGCGAAGTCCTAGAAGTACCCAGAGATTGACAGTAATGAGCACTTGCTCACGTCGTGAGGGTACCTGCTGGCAAAAGCGAGTCCAACTCGTGATCAGGCCGTGGTGAATCACACACACACACACACACACACACACACACACACACACACACACACACACACACACACTCACGGCACTTTTATGCTTCTTAGTTGATACTAACGAGAACAGTTGGGTGTAAACTGGATGGTGACAAAAAAGAGGAAAGAAAAGGAAAACTGAAAATGTTTGTTGCTGTTTCATGAAGAATAATTAGAAAAAAATGTATGAGCAAACGAGACTAGATTGTCTACTCTTATGACCTGATGCAAAAAGAGAAAAGCAACGAGTAGGTGAGTAAGAAAGTTAGAGAGGTAAAAAACGTAGCAGGTTTGCGTAATATAACATAGAAATACAAGTGTGTAAGGTATCTGCTTCTCGCCGACACGTGTTTCAATACACATTCTTTCTCCTGAAGGTTGAAATAAAAGGGACGTAAAAAAAAAATCCAATCAGTAGCAATGTATATTCCTTGGCTATTAAGCAAACAACAGAGTATTGGTCTGGAAATAAAGGAGTTGGAGTAATGACCATATTTATCTTCTGCTTAAAAAATGTGAAAATATGTTTTGGAGCAGAATATAGAGAGAGTGGAATGAAATTAAAATGGATATATTCTTCCGGTAAAAAATCGCTGGGAAAATCAAAATAGTGGAATGAGAACACCTTGCATATTTATTCCTTTTAAATATACAATACAAAAAATAACATAAGGAGGTAGGAGAGGTGTTATTATGACGCCATAAGTAAATTACTCCAACAAATTCAATATAGAAAGTTAAATTAAAAGGGATGAAGCATGTGAACACTACGTATTACCAAAATAATACACCAGATAAAAAACGAGGATAGAATAAGGCGAAGTGGTACAGCTGTATATATAAGTGGACCAGTATTTTCTGTTTCAGAGTAAAAAAAAAAAACATTCAGCCGAAGAAGAAAATGTGTAGTGAAATCAGCATACGAATAGTTCCGCTGAAAAAAAAGTACAACAGACAAAAATATATCGAGGTAGAAAAAGTGTAGTTTTGATTATGTAATTAGATTCATCCTATAAAAAAGAAGTAATAAAAGGCATAAAATTGAAATAGAAAAGATGTTCAAAGGATACAATAGAAAAAAAAAGTGAAAAAGGACAACAATGGAAAAAATGCAGAGGCCAATTAAGAAAAAGGAAGCAACTCTAACAAAAAAACGCCGGAAAAATAAATTAAAGACAATTAAAAAAAAAAAATAGTGGTGGCTCAAATTACCATAAAAGACCTTTAATCCGTTTTTTTCCCCTAATTCGAGTGTTTGGAGAACTGCTGCATTATATTTCATTACGCCAACAAGGCCTCACCCCCCTTGGCACCATGGGGTAGGGGGGGGAGTCGAGCCCTCTGAAGTGTGGATTTTTTTTTACTCAATTTGGAGTGCAATTTTTGGCTTTTCGGATTTTTTTTATGATACTTGTTTATATTATCATTATTCCTCCTTTCATTCTTTTGTTCACTACCTTTTCCTTCTCCTCTTCCTCCTCTTCTTCCTCCCTCCTCCTCCTCTCTCTGTTTGTTGTAGGGAGGACAAAAAAAGGAGAGAAAGAAGGGGGAGGGAGGTGGAGGGGGGCGTAGGCTGAAAAGACTTTAATATTCTTTTTTCAATAACATTTTCCCTCCAGTAACCCCCAAAGGAAGGGAAAGGCAATATTTGAGGGATGGAAAAACATTCGCGACTTTCTGAAACTCTTACGATTACTTTGTGAATCTGTTAATGTACTGCCATTGTCTTTTTCCCCTAGGGTGGTAGATTGATAGTTTGGAAATAAACTATTGATGATTTCGGTGTTAATAATAAATGAGGTTAGTGGACAAGGGATGGTTACTTTTGTTTGAATAGTGAAAAGTGTTTATTTTTTGTAGTTACCGATGGGTGACGTGTAGATAATAGTGTTTGAAATGGTAACGAGAATATGTAGATGTTAATAATGATAGTGTTAGAATGTAAGAATGGTAGTAGTGGTAGTAGTAGTAGTTATAGTAGTAGTAGTAGTAGTAGTAGTAGTAGTAGTAGTAGTAGTAGTAGTAGTAGTAGTAGTTGTAGTAGTTCATAGTAGTAGTTCATAGTAGCAGTAGTAGTAGTTCATAGTAGTAGTAGTAGTAGTAGTAGTAGTAGTAGTAGTAGTAGTAGTACATAGTAGTAGTAGTAGTAATGGTAATAGTAGTACATAGTAATAGTAGTAGTAGTAGTAGTAGTAGTAGTAGTAGTAGTAGTAGTAGTAGCAGCAGTAGTAGTAGTAGTAGAAGTAGTAGTATAGTAGTAGTAGTAGTAGTAGTAGTAGTAGTAGTGTAATATTAAATAAAGATGGTTGTCGGCCACAGTCATTGGCGGGGTGGGGCCAATGAATTGCTTCGTGAAAGGATATGAGAGAATATACCGCTCACAACGCAACTCTAATAGATGGAGACCCGTTGTAGTAAAAAAAAAAAAGTAGTAGTAGTAGTAGTAGTAGTAGTAGTAGTAGTAGGAGTAGGAGTAGTAGTAGAGGTAGTTAAAATCCTGCAGTAAAAGTAAAAACGGGATGAAGTAATGCAAGGTAATATCGCAAATAATAACAGTAGCGTAACAATAATAATGGAAGTATTGAACGAGGTAATATTTCAAAGTCTATATCGCCCTTACATCAGCTAATTACAATGGTGTGCCCTCCTAACTTCTTTTATCAGGCACAGGGTGAAGAAAACGAGCAACATAATATATAATAACAACACTAATGATAATAATAACTAATAATAATATTAATAATGGCAAATGTAAACTTATCAAAACGTAGCTACATATCATTCACTTACTGTTGAAAAGCTTATGTGTGTGAGTTTCAGTGCCACTTGTACTAACAACAAAGCGATCTAAATATATAGAGAAGCTGATGAATACACGATGCAACAATGCAATATAATACAACAATGAATAGACGCATGATGGATAAAGAGGGGAAGCGAAGGGAAGGGCAATGAGAGAGCCAATAAAGCAGGGAGTAAAGAGGGTGGAAAGGAGATAATGGAGAGAGAGAGAGAGAGAGAGAGAGAGAGAGCAATGTATAAATAGGCTAGGTTGATAAGCGAATAGATAAACACATGCATATGTGATAAAATATTGCCTTAGAGACAGCAGCGTGCATAACTAAAATATAAATATATACACTAATAAACGGAGACAGCAACAAACTCTAATACGTAGATAGATAGATAGATTGACAGATAAATAAATAAATATAGATAGACTGATATGGGAAGATACGTTATGGAAATCAGCTTGAATACGCAAATTAAATATGTTTATGACCACGGGACCGTAACAGTGAATATTGTGTGATGTGAATATTTATGGCGCAGACATTGTGATGGTGAGGGAAAATAAATGATGATAGTGATAATAGCAATAATAATAATAATAATAATAATAATAATAATAATAATAATAATAATAATAATAATAACAATAACAATAACAATAACAATAATAGTAATAATAATAATAATAATAATAATAATAATAATAATAATAATAATCATAATAATAATAATAATAATAATAAACAAGGATAAAGGAGAAACAACAAAGAGCAGACAACAAAAGAAATGGATGTAAATAAGTTGACTCTCTCTCTCTCTCTCTCTCTCTCTCTCTCTCTCTCTCTCTCTCTCTCTCTCTCTCTCTCTCTCTCTCTCTCTCTCTTCTTCTTCCTCCTAGCTTCTATACTGTCAGGTAACTCATGTTCCTTCCAAAAATATTCTTCTCACCTCTTCCTCCTCCTCCTCCTCCTCCTCCTCTTCTTCTTCCTCCTAGCTTCTGTACTTTTTTTTTTACAACAATGGAGGCAGCTCAAGGGCACACACAAAAAAGAAAACAATAATAAAAAAAAAGCCCGCTACTCGCTGCTCCCAAAAAAGAAACAAAAGAGGTGGCCGAAAGCAAGATTAAATACGGGAGGAGAGGTGTCCTGATACCCTCCTCTTGAAAGAGTTTAAGTCGTAGGCAGGAGGAAATACAGATGAAGGAAGATTATTCCAGAGTTTACCAGCGTGAGGGATGAAAGAGTGAAGATGCTGGTTAACTCTTGCATAAGGGGTTTGGACAGTATAGGGATGAGCATGAGTAGAAAGTCGAGTGCAGCGGGGCCGCGGGAGGGGGGGAGGCATGCAGTTAGCAAGGTCAGAAGAGCAGTCAGCGTGGAAATATCGATAGAAGATAGAAAGAGAGGCAACATTGCGGCGGAATTTAAGAGGTAGAAGACTATCAGTATGAGGAGGAGAGCTGATGAGACGAAGAGCATACTTCCAGACTCTGTCCAGAAGAGCTGTGTGAGTGGAGCCCCCCCACACATGAGATGCATACTCCATACGAGGGCGGACAAGGCCCCTGTATATGGATAGCAACTGTGCAGGGGAGAAGAACTGGCGGAGACGGTACAGAACGCCCAGCCTCGAGGAAGCTGATTTAGTAAGAGATGAGATATGAAGTTTCAAGTTGAGATTTTGAGTTAAGGATATACCGAGGATTTTTAGTGTTGAGTAGGGTGATAGCTGGGTGTTGTCAAAGAATAGGGATATTTGTTTGGAAGATTGTGTCAGTGGATAGGTGGAGAAACTGTGTTTTAGAGGCGTTGAAGGACACCAGGTTCTTCTTGCCCCAATCGGAAATAATACTAAGGTCTGAGGCTAAGCGTTCTGCAGCCTCCAGCCTTGAGTCGTTAAGTTCCTGTAGGGTGGGTCTTCTATTAAAAGAAGTTGAGTAATGCAGAGTGGAATCATCGGCGTAGGAATGGATAGGACAGTTCGTTTTGGAAAGAAGATCATCAATGAACAACAGAAAAAGAGTGGGAGATAGGACAGAACCCTGTGGGACACCACTGTTAATAGATGTAGGGGAAGAACAGTGACCGTCTACCACGGCAGAAATAGAACGGTCAGAAAGGAAACTGGAGATAAAGGTACAGAGAAGGATAGATACCGTATGAGGGTAGTTTGGAAAGCATAGATTTGTGCCAGACCCTATCAAAAGCTTTTGATATGTCCAGCGCAATAGCAAAGGTTTCACCGAAACAGCTAAGAGAGGATGACCAAGAGTCAGTTAAGAAGGCTAGGAGATCACCAGTAGAACGCCCCTTGCGGAACCCATACTGGCGATCAGATAGAAGGTCAGAAGTGGAAAGGTGCTTTTGAATCTTCCGGTTAAGGATTGATTCAAAAGCTTTAGATATTGACAAGAAAGTAAAGCAATAGGACGGTAGTTTGAGGGATTGGGCGGTCACCCTTCTTGGCATAAGCTGTATGAAGGCATACTTCCAGCAAGAAGGGAAGGTAGATGTTGACAGGCAGAGGCGAAAAGAGTTTGACCAGGCAGGGTGACAGCACGGAGGCACAGTTTTTAAGGACAATAGGAGGCACTCCATCAGGTCCATAAGCCTTCTGAGGATTGAGGCCAGAGAGGGCATAGAAAACATCATTTTGAAGAATCTTTATAACAGGCATAAAGGAGTCAGAGGGGGAATATGCCCAGAATCGTCCAGAGTGGAGTTTTTAGAAAAAGTTTGAGAGAAGAGTTCAGCCTTTGAGATAGATGAGACGGCAGTGTTGCCGTCAGGACTGAGGAGTGGAGGGAAAGATGAAGAAGTGAAGTTGGAGGAGATGTTTTTGGCTAGATGCCAGATGCTAGATGTCAGGTAACTCATGTTCCTTCCAAAACTATTCTTCTCACCTCTTTCTCCTCCTCCTCCTCCTCCTCTTCTTCCTCCTCCTAGCTGTTGTACTGTCAGGTAACTCGTGTTCCTTCCAAAAGTATTCTACTCACCTCTTTCTCCTCCTCCTCAACCTCCTCCTCCTCCTCCTCTTCTTCTTCCTCCTCCTAGCTTCTGTACTGCCAGGTAACTCATGTTCCTTCCAAAAATATTCTATTCACCTCTTTTTCCTCCTCCTCCTCCTCCTCCTCCTCCTCCTCCTCTTCTTCCTCCTCCTAGCTTCTGTACTGTCAGGTAACTCATGTTCCTTCCAAAATTATTCTACTCACCTCTTTCTCCTTTTCCTCCTCCTCCTCCTCCTCCTCTTCTTCCTCCTCATAGCTTCTGTACTGTCAGGTAACTCATGTTCCTTCCAAAAATATTCTTCTCATCTCTTTCTCCTCCTCCTCTCCTCTCTTCTCCATTTTCTCCTCTCGGTTCCCAAAATCCCACTTCATATAATTACATCCATTCGTTCCATTTCCTTCCTCCTCCTAATCCTCCTCTTCCTCCTCCATATCCTCCTCTTCCTCCTCCTCCTCCTTCTCCTCCTCCTCCTCCTCCTCCTCCTCCTCCTGATTCTTTCTTGTTTTTTCCTCCTCCTCCTCTTCTTCTTCCTCTCCCTCCTCTTCTTGGTAACATTAGTTGTCCTCACCTTTTCTGCGATAAAGTATAAACGTGTGTGTGTGTGTGTGTGTGTGTGTGTGTGTGTGTGTGTGTGTGTGTGTGTGTGTGTGTGTGTGTGTGTGTGTGTGTGTGTGTGTTTTGAATGAAGGTTACCAGAGTGGAAAGAGCATGTGGTTTAAAAAAAGGAGTAGGAGGAGGAGGAAGAAGAGAATGGGGAAGAGGAAGAAGAAGGAGGAAGTAATGACAAAATGAAGAAAACGTAAAATATATTTGATTTTCCATTTCTCTATTACTCTATCTCCATCATCTACTTCCCTCACGCTTCCTTCCTTACACCTCCTCCTCCTCTTCACCTTCCTCATCATCCTCCTTCTCATCTTTCTCTTCCTCCTTTTCCTCCTCCTCCCGCTCCTTCTCCTATCCTCACTTTTTTTCCGGCCCTCAACGCAAATTCCCACTCTCCGTCGTGTTTAGTTTTGTTTCCCCTTCAAACACTCGTCAACGCGTGTGGAGAATGAAATATAAAGAGACGGGAAGAAGAAAAGGAGAGGATGAGGTGAATTTTTAGTTGAGTGTAAAAAACGACTGGAAAAATATAAGAGGATGAGGCGCAGATTCTGGTGATAGTTTTATGAGGACGGGAAGTAAAAAAGGAAAGGATGAGGCGAAGTATTAGTTGGAAGATAGTGTTAAGAAGACAGGAAGAAGATAAGGAGAGGATATGAGGCCAAGTGTGTGTGAAGGGAAACCATGCCACCAAACGTTTAGAAGAGGCAAGATATATTCATAGTGTGTGGGAAGGGAAATGATGTGATGATCCTGAAGAAAGAACTGGGAAGACATGAAACGAGAAGAAACTGGAGAAATAAATGGAAAAAATATAAGAAGAGAAGAAATGGGAGAAAAAATGGATGCTCAGAAGAAATAAAATATCAAACGAAAAAAATGAGACAAGAGGAGATGATAGAACTGGGAAGATCTGAGAGATGAGAGAATATGAAAGACGAGAAGAAAGGAAAGCAAGAAAAAGTGAACGAAAGAAATGAGGAAAATTAAAGACTAGAATGAATGACAGGCTACGACAAACAGGAGAAGAAATTGAGAGGAAATTAAGATTAAAGATAGAAAAGAGATATGTGGCGAAGAATTGAATGAAAGTAATGCAAAGATATTATTAAAGAAAAGAGGAAATGAGAGAAGAAATGAAAGAAAGTAGAACTGAAAGACAAAAACTCCCGCTCTTAATCCATTCATTCCTTCACCAACTCCTCCTTCCTCTCTCTTTCCTCCTCCTCTCTCTTTCCTCCATTCTTTCCATTTCATCAAGTCGTTTTAGGCGTGGCCGGCGTGGTTAGCGGATGGGCCACATCTTCGCCGCCACCCTCTCCTTCATATTGTACACTATTAACAGGTTCTAAATGAGTTATAAATACTGTTTACATTTATTTATATGATGCAATCATATAATTCTTTGAAGGGTTTCGTCTTTTGAGGGCAAAACAACGAGTTTGCACACATTCCAATACGTTGTGGCATCGTGGCTGGTGCGACGATGTCACGGTGACGAGGACACCGCGCCGGTCAAGCCAAGGAACCCAGACACAGAATTATCTCATGAGTGGTGCAGGGACTACGTCAAAACATGATAATTTACGATGGAAAAAATGAGTGAGTGGGGGAAGGAGAGAGGGAGAGTGAGTGGTGATGAGTTAGGGAAGGAGAGCAAGTGCTAAAGGGAGAAATGACAGCACAGTTGCTTGACACAGTCACGCCTAAAGTGACTTGATGCAATGGAAAGACTATAGTACTGATAACCGCAGAACTACATGAACAGGACACTCTGCGCCGAGGGAAAGTAATCAGTTGGGTGGGGCGTTACGCGGTCACGTGTTACTCCGCGTCGGGGTCTCAGGCTCTCAGCAAGGGCAGATTCCCTCCCTCCTGTGTGTGATGTTGTGTCAAGGGTTACACGGCGTGGCGGGGCTGAGCGTGGCGCCGGGCGGGGACGTGAAGCACTGAGGGCGAGGGTGGGGCCAAAGTAGAGGGAGGCAAGCCAGGTATTCTCACGTTGGGGGGCGCTGGACTAAAATTGGTGTGGACTGCGCAGACAGACCGTGGCGTCACAATGTAGACGTGGAAAAGTTATGATTGTTGCGGGGACTTCAGTCTTGACCCAGCCACCGGCTAGAGGATGTCTGTCTGAGCGGTCCGTTTTCTGTGACATGGGAAACTCTTGTACAGTATGCCTTCCTGTTGCATTGTTCGTGGGTGCAGATCCCTGCATCCCAAAGGGACCACACTGCTTTTTTCAGTCTCCCAAAAGATGAAGTTACAAATAATACACTTTTTGGCTTAGTTATTTATCAGATCCTAAGCTAATTCAACAGTTTAGTATTGTGTATGATTTCATTAGCCATATACTGTACATAGATAAATCATAAGGCTGTAGCCTCATTACATACGTAGCACAACGGAAGCTGCCAAGCTGTAGAGGGAAGGAGTTCAATGAGGTTAGCTGCACTGGGCACCATGGTCTATACCCAAGACTTATTATCGGTGAACAAATACTTTAAAGAGGAATGGGAACCCAGGATTATAGGTGAATGCACATGCCCTATAGTCATTCTTATTATTATATGAGTGAATTGTCCTAACACACCAGGGAATATTAATGCACAGGGCAATAAAAAAGTACTGAAAATGCATTCCAGGATCAGAACCTACTTAGACATGCAACGGACTACTTTACATCAGGATACCTTTAAGCGTTGTAATAAGATGTTTTTTTTTTTCATTACCACAGACTCGCCCATTACTATTTGCATCTCTTCCCCTTATTTGAACGTTCTCATAAGCTTTGCTTCTCACCGTCAAGGTCACGCCCACGACTAACTTGATTCTGCTCCCCTGACTAACGTTGAAATAGGTAAGTTTTTCTCATGCTCCTCCTACTTGTTCCCTCCTCCTCCTCCTCCTCCTCCTCCTCCTCCTCCTCCTTCCCCCCTACATATACCCCCTCCCCCTAAACAGACAACACACACGGGCTGAATCGCCCCATCACACACAGCAGTATCAGACGAATCCTCTCACTCCGCCTTTTAGCAAATGAAAAGGTAATCGGTTTTTTCCTTGTCTATAAACCCTCAGCTAGTCTCCACTTCACTTCCTCTTTACCTTTCCCTTTCTCGTCCGCCTTCCCTTCTTTCCCCTCTTCTTCCTCCTTTATCAGCTCGAATGTCATTGTCATGATTTCATTATTCAGGGAGTGGCCCGTGGAAATTTACCGCGGGAGTCCCCTCCATTTTGACTGAGAGAGCGGGATGAGTCACAGATCAGGCGGGAAAACTAGGAGGCGGGAGCAGCGAGCTTTTCAAATCATTTCGTTAATACTGCCAAAGCTGAGCTATGCGTGGGATGCATGACCCATTAATAACCAAACACATGCGCAAGGTATTAGTGGGTCATGCATTCCACGCATGACTCAGCTGAAAAGAGGAAGAAGAGAAGGAAGAAAGAAAGGAAAAAAGAATTTTCACAGGCCACTCCTGAATAATGAAATCATGACATTTCGCCCACCCTTTAAGAAAACTTTTGTCCTCAGAGAAAAGTTTTTAAACTGTGAAAACGCGCCTCACCTTCACTTCATCATACTCACTTTCTCGCAAGCAACCTGTGGCTGCATCTGGCCGGTAGTATTGTTTCAACATGTTGATATGGAACCGTTTTGGGTGTCCGTCAACCAGGAGAATATAATTAAGGTCATTAACCTTCTCCTGAACCTGTGGGAGGCAAAACTAGGCATTGTTCTCCTACACTGAGCTTACGCAACTTTGCCTTCCTGTCGTAGTAACTTTTCTGTACTCGTTTTGCTTTGAGTAACTCCTCCTTAGCAATGTTACAGGTCTCTCTCAGCCTGCCACCTAGATTTAACACGTACTGGTATGTGGTCTTGACATCCGGATCCGGTACATTGTCGTCCCACAGCTCTCTCAGTAACTGAAGCGGACCTCTAACCGACCTACCATACATTAGCTCAAACGGGGAGAACCTGGTGGAGCTCTGTGGTGCTTCTCTGTACGCGAACAACAAAGGAGCCAGGCACATAGGCCATTCCTTGGGTTGTTCGGCAGCCACGCGTTTAAGCATTTTCTTAAGTGTGCCGTTAAAACGTTCACACAGTCCATTCCCCATGGGATGGTAGGGCGTGGTGCGTAACCCTTTGCACGCTAGCAGACGTAGTACTTCTTCCATCATCCCTGAGGCGAACTGAGTACCCCGATCACTCAGTATTTGTCTGGGTATACCTACTCGAAAAAATATAGTCATGAGAGCTTCAGCCACAGTTTGCGTTTCAATATTCTTCAGCGGCACCGCTTCCGCCCAACGCGTGGCAAAATTTACAAGCGTAAGAATGTACCGGGAGCCATCGCTGGCTCGGGGCTCGACCGGCCCCACCAAATCTACCGCTACTCTTTCAAAGGGAGAGTCAACAATGGGCAGTGACTGTAAGGGTGCAGGCCTTACCCTACCCCTATCTATAGTCTTTTGACACACATCGCACGACCTCACGAATCTAGCTACCTCCTGGCCTATCCCAGGCCAATAAAAATGTGCTTGTACGCGAGCGAGTGTCTTGGTTCTTGCCATGTGACCGCCTAGAGTAGTACTGTGACCTAACTTGAGGACAGCCCCTTTGTATCTCGCAGGCACAGCTAACTGCAATTTCCTTTCACCAGAGATAATCTGCCTATATATCAAGCTACGCTGCTTGATAAAACTGACGCGGTTGTCTTTCAGCTGGATGACACTGTTTTCCTGCAAACGTTTGCGTACGCCGTGCAGAGTGTCGTCTCTCTCCACGACCTTCCTGACGTCCTCGCTGTTAGTTAGATTTCCAAGAGATGTAACCATGAGAGGCCTAACAGTACTCTTACGCTTAGCAGCTGCTCGGGTCACTACTGCTGCACCAATCTGAGGCTCACCTTCTCCTGTATCCTTTCACCTTCTCCAAAATCCTCTGGATCCAACACCGCGTTAGGTGTTTGAGTGACGGCATTTTTACTCACCCCGTTAGTAGCTCCGGGAATGTTGCCAATCACTAAATCACAGAGCGGTGTTTCGAGTGTCACCGCCATGATCCAGCCTGTGTAATAGGGTGACTTGACTTGTATCTTGACTTCAGGAGCTATCACTAGCGCGCTATTCAACAGCCATATTTTTTCTACGTTTGCCTGTGAATTCATGGCTCCTAGCTAAGCTGTGCCTCAGTGTACAAATGGTAGAACCACTATCCCTCATCACCGTAACCTGTCGGTCTCCTACCCAACCTTTACTCAAATTCAACCGCTCATCGTACTGATTTGTGGCGGTTCCGGCCACTAGTCATAGATTCTGCGCCTCATCGCGAGCTTGGCCGTTCACGGAAGGCACATGTGTGGGGAACCCTGCTTTCTACCATAATTACCACGCTGCGGGGCACTTTCTTGTCTTACTGCAGCATTTTTGTGCCACTTATTACCCTGATACGGTCGCGACCCACAACTTCCAGTCTTCGGACGCGGTGCATAATGTTGGTTACTTTTGGCTGAAGGCCACGCTTGCCTCTTCAACCTACTCGTCCTCTTCTCTTTTCCATCCTCTCTTCCTTCTCTTCATCCATAGCAATTCCCTCCTCCTACTCCTCCTCCTCCTCCTCCTCCTCCAATACCGACATCGGAAAGAGTTATTTCTCGAATAGAGTTGTTCGCCACTGGAACAGCCTTCCTGCAGAAGTGGTTAGCGCAGAGAGCATCAACTCCTTCAAGAAACGCATTGATCGCCACTTTGCTGCATTGGGAGTGAGCTGAACGTATCCAAGAGTAGGTACACAAGTGCTTTAATCCTTTCCTGCAAGCCACTCCTATGGCAAACGTATTGAATAAATCACTGAAAGCAGGCAGCCTAGTAAAGAGAAAACAGGCTTCCTGCTGCCTGCTAATCTATGTTTTCATGTTCCCCCCTCCTCCTCCTCTTCCTCCTCCTCCTCCCCCCCCCCCCCCCCCCGTGTTATAACGTGCTCGTGGGTCGCATCTAATACCCTGATAGGCGATCAAACCCCTTATCTCAACCCCATTAGGTGGTAACGCTGCCCCATGAGTCAACCTGAGTAGCTCCCTTTTCCCCCTTCCCTCCCCTTCCCTTCCCCCTTCTCCTCCCCCTTCGCCCCTTCCCTCAACCGCCCATTCGCCTGACAGCCTCCCCGGAGGCCTCCCAACGCTGCCTTGATCTCCACATTTGCTCTCCACACTGTTAGCGGATTTAGTCTCATTGCTGGTCCCCACTTACCTCCCGTGCCCTAAATACCTCCCCTCCACTTGTAAGCAGCGGCCTTGTATCTCTACCTCACAACCTCCACTCATTATCTCTCTTACCTTGCCTTACCTTACCTTATCTTAACAATGTCTTTGTACTCTCCACCCCACAACCTCCACTAACTATCCATCTCCTACCTTGCCTAAAATTACCTTACCTTAACAGTGTCTTTGTACTCTCCACCCCACAACCTCCACTAACTATCCATCTCTTACCTTGCCTAAAATTACCTTACCTCACCTCCCCTTACCTTACCTTACGTATCTTTCTTACCTATCTCCACTGGCCTCCACTTGACATCCCTATCTTAAGGCGGCTTTACACATGGCAATTCGCGGCTGGCAATACAGGCGCGACGTGCTGCCGGCAGCATTTTGGGTCAGGGTCTGGGTCTGGGAGTTCTTCTCGCTGCAAGTTCTCTGCAGCTGAGCGTGTCCGTCTTGTATTGCCGACTGGCGGCTGGGTAAACATGTTGGGGCCAATAAAACAAGAAATAACAGGTGCAGATACTATATTAGGCTAATGGACCAAACTCATTGTGGTTTTAAGATATGGTTGTAGCCTTTTGGGGTGTCTGGGATGAATTCATGCATTTGCATTTGCTGGTTAATTGTAGGTGAAATACAATGAATCGCAATCTCAATCATCAGAAACCTATAACAGACAATGTCTCACGGCACAAATGGACCGAATTGGCTATCCGGCGGCGGCTCGGAGACAAGTACTGTTTTGACTTAACTCGGTTCCTCTTTTGTATTTCGGGAAAAAAATAATACTGGCTGTCGTTTGGAGCAGGTACCAGACGTGGTACCTGCTGGTAGAAAAAAAAAATGTATCTACCCTTTGCTGGTAAGGTTTTAAGGTTTGCGTCTGTGTTTGGTGTGTGTGACCACTGAGGGGCCAATGTGCCACGGGCCGCAGTCTCCTGAGCAGCCCAAACAGGCAAACACAACAGGAGGTTTCGTATTTTTTCGCCTTAGGGCTTTATTTTGCTCTCCAGCAGCTTAAGAGTGATTTAACTTGCTGTTAAATAATTGTTAGTAGCTATTTTGACTTCTGGTCTTAAGATAAGTGTTTACGGACACCTTCTCGCTGGAGAGGGCGTCTTGTAAATCACTTATCTTTAGACCAAAGTCAAAATAGCTACAAATATAAACTAACAATTATTTAACAGCAAATTAAATTATTCTTAAGCTGCTGGAGAGCAAAATAAGGCTAAGGGCGAAAAATACGAAACCTCCAGCTGTGTTTTGCCTGTTTAAACCGCTCAACTGTTCGCCCACAGTGGTTACACACCACACAAACCTTAAAGCCTTACCAGCAAAGGTAAATACTTTTCCCTTCCATTTAAACGACAGCCAGTATTATTTTTTCCGAAATAAAGAGGAACCGAGTTAATCAAAACAATACTTGTCTCCAGTCGCCGCCGGATAGCCAACGTGGCACCCAAATGCCCACACCATAATTAACCGCCAACCTAATCGTATGAGGCATTCTAGATTACTTGATGATTGGAGTGAACTATGGGGCGGCTCCTCCCACGTGTGAAGATACTTGCTCCCGAGCACCCAGCCGGTCTAGTCGCTAGATCGTCGCGGCTGTATTGCCGGCCAGGAATTGCCAGGTGTAGAGCCGCGTTTACCTTACCTTATCTTTCTGACTTATCTCCATTCTCCAATGGCGTCCACTTGGTACCTCTCATTGATCTTTTTTTTTTCTCCTTTCCATCCTCCTCCTCCTCCTCCCACACTTGCTAGTCCACAACTGCTTCCACCACCTATTTATTTTCTCCAGGACCTCCACTAGCCATATTTCTATTACTTCCCACGTCTTCACTACTTCCACTTCTTTTTCTTCATCAGTTTCCTTCAACTAATATCCTTTTCCACACCTTCCTCCATCTGCTACCACTACAACCACTCAATCTCCTCCTCCTCCTCCTCCTCCTCCTCCCCCACAGGTCAGGATACACACACTGTTACTGCGAACTAATCAACAAGACCCAAATTATGATCGGACTCAGCCATTTAACGTGTGTGTTTGTATGTGTGTGTGTGTGTGTGTGTGTGTGTGTGTGTGTGTGTGTGTGTGTGCTGCTACCACGACCCACCAGTTGATTTGCACAATGAAAATGTATGTTGCGTGAGAGAGAGAGAGAGAGAGAGAGAGAGAGATAACTGTGTTGCTGCAGTCAATACAACGCCGATTTTTTTAGAAACGTAAACACACACACACACACACACACACACACACACACACACACACACACACACACACACACACACACACACACACACACACTATTGTCCAATTAGAGCCACTTCATCCGTCTCTCGAGGTGTAGGTGTGTGTTTGATTAGACAGATAGGTGTAGTGGCAGGAAGACGGGCAGGTAAGATGGATAATAACTAGACGAGCAATTAGACAGACAGGTACACACGCACGAACACGAACAAGATCGACGAGAAAGGGGCAAAGGAAGAAAAAGAAGAAAGAGGAAGAAGTTATACGGTATATAGATGAGTAATTTTGATGATAAAGATTGGTGAAAAGGGAGGACATACATAGGAATACATAGGAAAAAGAGACACCAGAAGACCTGGCGGTCTATGGCGAGGGTGTTTGTTCACTACCGTTACTACTAGTAATCTACGTGTGGTAGGACAGGATAGAATAGATGAAGGCTCCTCCCCACCCACCTCTCCCTCCGGCAACGTGCCGGTAGGAAATAGTTAGAAGAGAACACCATGTGCCTTTAAGGAAGAAAGGGACATGGAAATTTTGATAAAGAGAGAAATAAGATGAAATTACTACCCTTAACTTACGCTACTAGTGACCTAAGCTGTGGGGGAAATTATTAAGTCGTCAGGTTGGCGACGTGCTGCAGTGTGCCTGAAACATACGAAAAGGGTTAGTCAAATCTTATATCCCTGAAGTACTTATCCAATAAAGACTTGAAGATTTTGAGACTCTGTGCGCTAACTACTGACGGTGGAAGTCTATTCCAGTGATCGACGACTCTATTATTGAAATAACTTCTGCACGCCAATGTGTTACATCTGGTTCCTTTAACTTCATACCGTTGCTGCGTGTTATTGTGTTGGGGTCTCTCTGAAATAGACTTTATGGGTTAATGTTTTCGGATCAATTAAGGATTTTGAGCACTTCGATTAAGTCCTCTCTTACCCTTCGCGTTTTTAAGGTAAACATATATAAACGCTTTAAACGCTCGTCATACGGCAAGTTTGATATAATTCGGTGACCTGAACTGGACGGCGTATTCTAGATGTGGTCTTACAAATGCTGAATATAATCTCTTCATAAGTTCGGGTGATTTATAATCAAAGTTTCTTGAGGTTAGTCCTAACATCATATTGGCTTTTTTACTCGCCGCAGTATATTGATCAGTCATTTTGAGTGTTACTGATAATTACACCAAGATCTTTTTCTTGTTTTACTTCGCTGAGCTCATGTTCTTGAATCTGATATTTAAGTTAGGATTCTTTTCACCTATGTGCATTACTTTACATTTATCTAAGTTGAAACACATTTGCCACTTGTCGGTCCAATCAGCAAGTCTTATTAAATCTGATTGAATATCCTCACAATTTTACTGTTCGTTACCGTACCTCCTAATTTGGTGTCATCGGCGAATTTGGCTACTTTTGATAGGACATCAGTCTCTAATCGTTCACGTAAATTATGAATAATGTTGGCCCCGACCGATCCTTGTGGCACGCCACTGGTTACGGGTTGGCAATCGGATGCTTCACCATTGAGAACTACACGCTGTTGTCTATCTGTGAGCCAGTCATGAATTCATGCGCACAGATGGTAATTTATACCGTGGAAACGCAGTATTGAAATAAGCCTAACGTGGGGAACTTTATCGAACGCTTTCTATATGGCACATAAACAATATATGAGTAACGTAAAACATGTTGAGATGGAATATGAGAAAATCAGAAACTCGTGCTAGAAGAAATATTCAATTAATAGATAGGGTTAAACAATCGCATAGGTATATAAGTATCTGAATAGAGCTTCGGCAAAATAGGCAGAACTGAATAGCGTGTTTTCCAAAGAAACGTATGGCCCGCTATATTGGGCGTTACTTATTTATTCTAGTTTTTTATAGGATCATATCAAGAATAGGCCGAGGGAGCAGGGTATCTCTTGTAGCACCCACCCGCTGCTGAGGGAGACGAGGCGTGTGGTGGGAGAAACGATGTGCAGGTGAGTTTGTAGAAAGTCAGATAAGATGAGGAACTAATGGGGGGAGGGAGAAAGGAAGAAGGAAAAGGTCAGTAAATCAAGACTAATAAAGATACGTATATACACAGCTTGAAAGATAAACTCTGAAAAATATAACGTTGGGTCACTTGAATCATTTATGGCTGTAAAAAAGAAAAAAAGTAAGGGAAGGACTTTTTACTAGAAAAAAAGTAGGAGTAAAAAGTTATAGTAAAAAAGTAAACCTAGAGTAAAGTTAAATTGAAAAAAGTTGAAAAAAAGGTTAAACTTTATCACTGTAAATATTGAAGAAAAAAAATAGAAGAAAAGAAGAAAGACACTATAAAAAGAAAAGTAAAAAAAATGAGAAAGGGAAGAAAACTTTCACAAAAAATATAAGAAAAAGTAAATAAAGAAAGGTAGAAAATGTCAGTAACAAGAAAATAAAAGAAAAAAGGCCAACCAGCCCGAGGTGGCCCTTGTCCCTCGATCCTGCAGCAAAGAAAGGAATTTGTGTTGCTTTATTGAATTAGTGGATTACTCCCCCCTTTTCCTCTTCCTCCTCCCCCTCGTGCCCTTTCCCCCAATAACACCCACGAACATTCTCTCTCCCCATCCTCTCCCTTCTACCCACGCAACTTTTTTTCCTTTCTCTTCCTTTCCACTTTCCTCTCGAAATTATGTCTCCCAAATTTGATCACCTTTGTTGACTTTCTTCAACCACAGATTGCTCCTATCTTGTTCCCAATCGCGTATCTTCCTCCTCCTCCTCCTCCTCCTCCTCCTCCTCCCCCTCCTCCTCCTTCTCCTCAGTGTCAGAAAAAGTAATATTGACACTGTACAACTCGTTAGTTCGCCTCCTCCTCCTCCTCAGTGTCAGAAAAAAGTAATATTGACACTGTACAATTCGTTACATCTTGAGTATTGCGTTCAGTTTTGGTCTCCCTATTACATAAAAGATATAGAGAAACTCTAGAGGGTGCAGCGTCGAGCTACTAAAATGATACCTAGACTGCGAAATAAACCATACGAAGACAGAACCCGGCGACTTCTGCATTTGACAAGTCGGCTCACACGCTCCAATAATTTTTTAGCGTCTTGGTGCCGGCTACCATGATTGCCGACTGTCTGGGACATTCGGCCAACTAGTTGGCACCATGTCTGCGACATGCTGCCAACTAGTCTCAAGACGAGTCTCAAAAGTCTTTTTTTTTTAAATGGCGCCATGTCTACGACAACCATGAATCTGCCGACCGATTGGCCGACAGTCGCTGACGGTCTTGACCGACAGTCTTCCACATTGTCTGTCAACTGGTTGGCCGACTAGCTGGCCGACAGTTGCCAAGGAGTTGGCCGACGGTCTTCCTGACCGTCTCCGCGACTGTCTTGGCGACTGTGTTGGCGGCAGCCTTGCCGTTCCTTAAAATACGGCATCGTTCTGTATTGGAGAATGAAATGTATCGTTCCGTTTTAAACCAATACGGAACGGCATTTGTTCCGTACGGCATTTTGTTATCTGAATGGTCAAGGAGATAAACTTCAATATCTTAAAATTGTAGTGAGCGCATTTTTCGGTTAATCACAAAAACAACCCGTAAACTTTGTCAAAGGTTCGTCCTAAAATACGTGTAAAATACGCGACGTAACGTCCCTACCCCCTCCTTCCTGCCGCCACCAGCAGCGTGCTGCGGCTGTCACTCATTGTATACTCGAAAATTTTAGGGACGCCACCCGTTCCTTTAAATATATATCCATTCCGTATTGGAGAGTGAGGTGTTGCATTCCACATTTTTCTGACCTCAGGGTGGCAACCCTAGTTGTGTCGTTCAACACAAGAGAGATCGAGGCAAAAGGAGTGCGTGCGTACTGTGCGGCTCCCAAGTTTGTGCCGGCGAAACGTAACCATGCCCAGAAGTTGTTATTGTGCTTGTGATTGCAATATATATATATATATATATATATATATATATATATATATATATATATATATATATATATATATATATATATATATATATATATATATATATATATATATATATATATATATATATATATATATATATATATATATATATATATATATATATATATATATATATATATATATATATATATATATATATATATATATATATATATATATATATATATATATATATATATATATATATATATATATATATATATATTTCTTGATGGCGGGAGTGTTAGCCAATGTTCCTGAGCCGACAGTCGTCACGAACGTCCTTCATTAGGCGAAAACTGTCGTCACGACAGTTCCCTCATCATTCTTAACTAGTCGACACAGACGACTGTGCCGACAAGGAACGCTAAAAATTTGAAAAATGGCCCCGACGGTCGTCACGACTGTCTCAAGACAAGCCAAGACTGTTGACGACAGTCTTGACGACTGCCCCCGACCTTCCTCAGACCTCAGCCGGAAGTGACGGCTGGACCAGACTCCTTCCGACTCTTGTCGTGAAAATTTAGCATGGAATACTTTTTTGCGCTATCCCTCAGGACTCCAGACTCCCGTCACGTCGTCGGCGCAGCATTCGGCAACAGTCTCAAGACCTCTTTCAAGACATACCCGACCCTTTCACATCAATACCCAAGACCTCGTGTACCCTAGAGTCGTGGGTTGTCGTGACAAGTCGGCACAGTGTGAACGGGGTTTAAGCCTTATCGAAGTGTTTAAAATGTTCAAGGGATTCGATAACGTTAACGTTCATGATTATATTACAGTCTCTCAATCAAGTGTAACAAGAAACAATGGATACAAAATAACGAGGAAGCGTTTCAACTCAAATTAATCAAAACACTTCTTCAACCGTGTCATCAATGTATGGAATGGTTTGTCTCAAAACGTCGTCGAAAGTGAAACTATTTGCACGTTCAAAAACCGACTAGACAAATATTTAGAAGCTAGCCCGAACATCCGCTATTTTGCTCCGGTCTAAGAGAAAGTAGGGTTCGCTTAGTTGTCGTGTATGATCTTCCTTCTATCTATATAAGATTCCATTGTAGTTTTTCTATACTACTTGGTATTCTTCCTTTTCATGCCAGCTTCGGAGGGGTGGGAGGGGAGGAGCCTTCACCTTTGTTGTCCTGTGTTTCTCTTTGACTCGTAGCTTAGAGTAGATGGTAGCAACAACAAACAGGCTAGTTAGGACCATGAGGTCTGTTGCTGTTTGCTTCTCCTTTGTACTCCTTTGTACTCCTTTTCCTCCTCCTCTTTTTTTCTTCTCTCCTCCCCTCACCACCACACTCCATATCCCTCTTGTTCTTGCTTCCCCTTACGTTCCTACCCTCACTCCACCTTACTTTCCCTTTCCCCACGTCTCTTTCACACTCCTCCTCCTTTTCTCCCCTCGTCACCCATCCCCACTTACCTCCATCGCTTGTCTTTCGTTATCCCATCTTACAAAACAAGCAACAAGGAAGGACGAGGATATATCTGAGCTCCTTTTTTCTCTTCTCTTCTCACCTTTTTCTCCTCTTTTTTTCACCTATCCTCTCCTCTCTTCTCACTATGTCTCCTTCATCCAAACAACACATAGAAAAAGTAGGAATAAGAAAGGAATGGGTGAAGTCAGTCTTCTCTCCTCTCTTCTCACCTTCGTGTCGCCTCTTCATCCCCTCACCTCCTCACCTTCTTCCCCTTCCTCACCCAAGAACAGGAAGCATTAGGTGAACTCCAGCTCTTACACACGAAAACCAAAACACGAACAAATAGGTGATCTCACCGCCCCTTCCCCTCCCCCTTCTCACCTTCTTGTCCCCGAGCTGATTGACGCCGCCTTTGAGCTGGGAGACCGGTGAGCGGAGGCAGACGAGCGACGTGAGGAAGACGGGCCAGGAACAGGAGGCGACTCGTATAGCTTCTCGAGTCGAGAGACGATGGTGTCCATTTTTTCAGTGAGTGTGGCGACTGCGGAGACGACGGCCTGCTGAGCTTCAACCACGGTCGAGAGCTGGGAGGCAGTAGCTGTATGGGGGGTAACCAATCCGTCAATCCTGGCGTCAAGGGCGGCGAAACGATCCTCAAGAGCAGTGCATCGCGCCAGGAGGGAAGCAACGGTCTTACGAAGAGCCAGGTCCTGTGGAGAGGCAGAGTCAATGGGAGGAACAGACTGGCTAGATGGCGGCGGCGGAGGAGGTGGTGGCGCTGTTGAGGAGGCACGAGACGGGGCCTGGCGTCGATCACAGCCGTGCCACGTTAACCCCGGCTGAAGGCAGCGTGGGCACTTCCAGCGAGACGCGTCCTTAGAAGGTAGGAGCTCGGAGGAAGTGGAAGCAGCTGGGCGAGAATACTCACTCCTGACGGGGCACGTCCATGAGTCGTGATCGGCAGCACACCAGGCTGTCGGGAACCAGAAAACGAACAAACAAGAGGAATAGCCACAACAGTACAGAGTAAACATCTCATAGGACAAACACTAACAAAGAGGAAATAACGGGGATAAGGAAAACAGATACCCAGAGAGGAATGAGAGATATACAACTGTGTAAACATCTGACAGGACAAACACTAACAAAAGGGTGACATATATAACAGGCTAAACATCTCAAGTACAAAGAGGAAACAACGAGGGTAAAGGAAAACAGATACCCAGACTCAGATACATAAAACAGATACCCAGTGGGCGTGGTCAGAAAGTGTGAACAACCATTGAAAAAGACTCTGACCCGTGACGTCAGTCGTGGCGACATGTTATGAGCCAATAATTTAACAGAAAAATCACTGTGGGAGTGTCTTAAGACTGACTCACGAATAGCAGGAGAAGTAAAACAATACAACATAATGAGCGAGCAGATGGGTGTGACAAAAAGTATTGGCCATTGGTTATGTAGAAAATTAAGGGCGTGTCAAGGATGTAAGTCCGCCTCAAGCAAAGAAAAATGTGGCCTAGAAATCAGTGGTATGGGTAGACCGAGCTTGGCTCTCACCTCAAGCAGACCTGCTACTCACTCAGCCGAGAATGGCTGTTGTGATCTTAATCGTGAGTAGAAATTCGAGAATCTAAGGGAAACCGACTGTATTGTCCTGGAGATTATAATGTAGGAGATGTGAAGTAGGATTGTGAGTGGGACAGGATTGTGATTATTTGTTTGCGATGTAAAGCAAAGGTAAAACCACTGGGTGTGGTATTTGGTGCTTCCGTGACTTGTAGTAGATTATACTATAGGAATGTGTAGTAGGATTTTGTGAAGATAGTACATAATGATTGTGATGTAAGCAGAGAGATACAAACCACTGCTTGTGGAACGACGAGTGTTATTATTATTGGCAACAACTGAGCACATATTGTAGTATTATGTTTAAGACATGTCGTTTGTCATATGTTGCATCCATTGCTGAAGATGCCAGTGTTATGATCGTCTGAGCATAGAATATTGCGTAAGGCAATTACTTTCATTTAATTTTAAATAAATGTATATTTTATTTTTCCCTTGTTTATCCCCGAACACCAGTCTCCAATAACAACTTAAGCCCGATCACGCTACCAGGGATACGAGACGGTGAGATCATTTATGGAGTAATTAATGAGTGATAAAAGAGTTGATTTAATACAAGAAAAGAAGGGTCCAAAACTGGCGGCAGCAGTATAGGGATAAATAGGGACATGTGCTTACAGTGCTTTTGTTTAATTTACTCTGACGAGAAAACGCCTCTTATTTTCATTAAGCTTTGCTCGTTTTAAGTGGCGGAAATAATAGTGACGATTTAATTATATAATTAATGGTTCTTCCGGAGGACATGAACTTTGACGATATGGTAATGGAAACTCTGGCCAACCACTGTTGTTCTGTAGTGCAATGGGTAGCACACGCGACTCAACCGAGAATTCATGAGATCCTTCCCGGGCGGAGTAGAGAGGGATGGGCAGTCTCTCTCCACCCGCGCCGCGATCCACTCATCAGTGAGAGGGTGTCAGGTGACAGGCAGCGGCAGCGTCCCGCCTCCCAGGTTTGTTTGTTTTAGGATTGTTACCCCAGGATGGAGGGGAACACGGGGCTCTACGTCTCACAGGGTGGTGGTGTGCCGGGGCGGGCATGCAGCCATAGAGTGACTTTATTAAGGCCTAACCCGCGTCCCCCAGGTAGGAAGTGTAGAGTATGATCAAGAAAAAATGTGAAATACTAAGAAAAGTGTGAGCTATGGATAAAAAGTCAAAAAAAAAAAAAACATATGGACAATAGTGTGAAGTATTAAGATAAATGTGTGAAGTAAGATAATCAGAGGAAGAGGAGGCCAGGGTAGGTACCTCCCTCAGTTAACTACTACAAATAATAAATAAATAAATATGCACACTTGCAGTGGAAAAAACGGAAAATGAGCAGGGAGTAACCTTTAATATAATAAGATGAAGGCTATAACGAACAGGGAGTAACCTTTAATATAATAAGATGAAGGCTATAACGAACAGGGAGTAACCTTTAATATAATAAGATGAAGGCTATACCGAACAGGGAGTAACCTTTAATATAATAAGATGAAAGCTATAACGAACAAGGGAGTAACCTTTAATATAATAAGATGAAGGCTATATCGAACAAGGGAGTAACCTTTAATATAATAAGATGAAAGGTATAACGAACAGGGAGTAACCTTTAATATAATAAGATGAAGGCTATAACGAACAAGGGAGTAACCTTAAAAATAATGAAAAGAAGGCTATAATCAACATAACTCAAGAGTAACTTTGGTAGGCAGATCCCAATACTCATGATAACACATATGCAAGAGTGGCAGCACTCCTAGAAACAGGAGCGTGTGTGAGTTTTTAACGGATGAATTTATTAAAGAATTAGGGCTCGCAGTAAATGAATGTGAAGCGAAACCCGTGAATATTGTCTCAGTGCAAAGATACCATATTGAAAATGACGGTAAAAGACAAGTTAATATGGAAGAAAAAAGTAGTTTCCAAGACTTATTGATACACGCGATGTAGATTTGCCGACTCATATTGTGTTGAGTACTGATTTGTCGTGTAGCACGAGGTTATTTTGAAAACATTGCAACTAAATGAGGAACAAAAGAACGAAGCTGAAAACTGATAATAGAAGGGAAAACCATACCAATACAACCCATTATGCCAGGAAAAATATGTCTTATATCTAGAGGTGAAGGATCTTAGCTAAATGTAGATGGAAATGAAGAATGTCTCACTGAAAATAAGGCCGTACGTTGCCAAGCAGCTGAACCTTTGCAACTGCTTGCATTTGTTGCAGGTTACATAACGCTAGTGACGCAACTACAGGCAAATGAAGCTTTATTTGAGCCTTGTGTTAATACTCCTCAGGCTAGAGTCTTGTGCTCAGGGATAGTTAAGTTAACCCCTTCATCTGACAATCAAATATTTTATGTCACTGTGCCGTATTTGAATATTGAATGTGAGTGTAAAGATAGATGATAATACAACGTTAGGATTTGTGAAGCCTGTCACTCATGAGCTATACGCTGGTCTGCCACAAGTATCTAGTGTACAGACCGCTGACACAGTTAAGACAGACTTGAAGCCCGCAGAGCTTTAAGTATGGAAGAAAAACCTCTATCAAATTGTTGACGCTAAATTCCCAAGTGAAGAGAGCTAGAATCAGGTTTAAAGTTCTTAATAGATAAATATATAACTGTTTTCCACAGAACAAGAACCATTAACAGTAACGCCCTATTTTTTAAGCACCATCAAGCAAAACTCTGATGAAGTAGTGCACATGCGTCCATATAACATTCACATCAGTTATCATGACAGAGTAAATGAACAACTTTTTATCGCTCCAGCAACAGGGTGTGATTTGCCCTTCGCGATCACCCTATAATGCGCCACTTATCCCAGTGCCAAAAAAGATGGAGTACTACGACTTTGTCTGGACTTCCGGGTACTTAATAAAACACTACAGGACGACCGGTACCCACTCCCTAATATAACTACCATACTCAATCAATTGGGAGATAGTAAGTTTTTTTCATGCCTAGACTTGAAACAGGGTTACCGTCAAATCCCCCAAGATGAAATCAGCAGAGAGAAGACGCCATTTTCTTATCCAGCAGGACATTGGGAATTTACTTCCCTCCCCTTTGGCCTTAAAACAGCCCCGTCCTGCTTCAAGAAAATAATAAACACTGTCCTTACAGGACTATTAAGTAACAAGGTTCAGGTGTACCTTGGTGACATAATTATCCTGGGCGATATATTTTCTAATCACGCAGATAACTTAGAACAAATTCTGGATCGCTTAAAGGAAGCCAAACTGACTCTTAAGATGGAGAAGTGTAACTTTTTTTAAGGACAAAGTAGATTACCTGGGCCATGCCATCAGCCCAGATGGAATAAGACCTTAATCTAGCAAGCTGGAGGCCATACAAAACATCCCGGCCCCTCAAACTGTTCATGATTTACAGTCATTTCTTGGATTGACTAATTATTATCGCAAATTTATTGCAAATTATTCACAAATTGTTGCTCCTTTTCTAAAGATTTACAAAGGGAAGAAAGGTACACACACACACACAAAAAATAAATAAATAAATAAATAAATAAATAACACTCCACTCATATGGACGGATGAAACAAAAATTGCGTTCTCAACCCTTAAGGATATAATGCTTGGTACAGTCACTCTACGCGTCCTACTACAATACTGGTGGAGTATTGCAACAACAGGATAATGATGATAAACTAAGACCTGTATCTTTTTTTATGAGAAATTGAATACGGCAGAACAGCGGTACAGTATGGTTGAACGAGAGGCTTTAACTGTAATTTATGGGTTACACGTAAGCCGCCCATTAATACTGGGTTACCCTGTTGAGATCCACACGGATCACAGACTTTTAGTATGGTTGTTACAGATAGCTAGTCCCAACGGCAAGATAGCTTGATGGCAGACTCTCATGAGTGAGTATGATTTCACAATCAATCATTTGCCTGGCAAGGAATATTTAGTAGCAGATTTTTTTTTATCAAGGATGAAGGCTCAACAGGACACTGAGATTGAATTAGAAGGACACGCGCGATAATGTTTGTGGATGGGGAACAACAAAAACCGTGGAACACGTGGATAATGAGGGGCAAGGTATTGCACTAGTGTAGAAAAAGAAACAGGCGCCGAAAGATAAGAAAAGAAAATATATGATATGTATAGACCTGAATAGTGAGTGTATTGGCCACACACTTGACTGGAGTATTCAGGAGATTAGTGAGCTGCATGTTGAGCAGCCAGCATATAAGTATGCTAAAAGAAGGAAGCCCCATGAATGAAAATTGAGCAAAGACTCAGAGAAAAAAGGCATACTGTGAGATGCCGCCCCTGTTAGAGGTACAGGTGGAAAATGTGTTATATTGTGTTGAAGATGGGCATAATATGAGATGCCGCCCCTGTTAGAGGTACAGGTGGAAAATGTGTCATATTGTGTTGAAGATGGGCATAATGTGAGATGCCGCCCCTGTCAGAGTTACAGGTGGAAATAAATGATGTGTTTTAGTGAATCCGTACGTAGAAGCCATTAAGGTGGTGATTCTACCCCCCAAGTATTTCCAAGGCGATAACTCTGGCTCATTCGTCGCCACTGCAGGGCACGGAGGAACCAAAGTTACGTTATGTCGGTGTAGAAAGTTCGCTTTCTGGCCTGGAATGAAACTTGATGTATAAAATTATGTAAGGAAGTGCGTCATGGTAGTCGTTTTAAAAGTGAGTTGGGAACTTGCACCCTGCTCCTTGGCGGCAGTATCCAGACGTCACCGCTCCTTTTGGAAGAATATATTATGAACCTTGTGGGTCCCATGGGTGTATCGGACAATGGGGTTCGATACGTAATGCCCATAGTTGATGTTTTTAAAAGGTATTTGATTACAGTACCCTTACGGAGTAAGGAAGCCCGCGAAATGGCAAGGGCGTTGTACGTGGATGTTGTTTGTGTACACGGTGTTCCTCAGACAGTTGTTACAGGTCAAGGTTCAGAGTTCGTTAATTCCGTTATGCAGGAGATAAATTAGAAGCTACCTGTACGACACGCGAATAACGGCTTACCATACAAATGGAAATGGAATAATAAAGCGCGCAAATTATACTGTTGTTAACATTTTGAGGTGAATGTTCTAAGAAATGTGTCCGTTGCAGTCACCCTGGCCTATAATGCTGCGTATTATCGCACCATAAAGGAGTCCCCTTTTTATCGAGAGAGACAGAGAGAGATTTTTTAGAGATCCTCATATGCCCTACACTATGTTAGAAAAAGAAAAAAAAATCAGCAGCCCTGGTATGATATTTACTCCTATAAAGAGGAAATAACTGCAATTGCAAGAAAAGTTTATGGTATTTACTCCTATAAAGAGGAAATGGCTGCAATTGCAAATACAGTTAATGATATTTACTCCTATAAAGAGGAAATGGCTGCAATTGCAAGGAAAGTTTGTGATATTGACTCCTATAAAGAGGAAATGGCTGCAATTGCAAGGAAAGTTTATGATATTGACTCCTATGAAAAGGAAATGGCTGTAATTGCAAAGAAAGTTTATGATAGATGCCAGGTTTACATTGAAGAAAGTAGAGAAGAAATGGAAAATATTACAAAGTTACAAAAATCAAAACTATCAACGTTGGCGACAGAGTGGCTGGAGTAGGTAGGAAGACACCTACCGAACAGGCGCAAGCCACTCCCGGTGAGGTATATATGGGAGGTGAGAAGGGAGCTGAAGCCCTCCAAAGACCCTTCCCATGTCCTCACTAACCGTTTCCCTATTGTCTCACCAACACCGGAGAGTAGTTCAGCATGCTCTCTAAAGACAGATCCTCTCTTTATCCACCACACTACATTCACACAACATATACACCTTTTCCCAAAATTAAAATTTCAAAATGGCGCACATACACCAAGCCTCGGAGTCCCCGCCTGGGGGGGGGACCACAAATTCCCCCAGGGAGGACTCCCCTTCTGGCTGCCGACCCGAGAGGTGTCTTGATAACTCCTCGAACCTCTTTCTTCTCAATTTCTGCAACATTCGCGGTCTTCGCTCTAATTTTCATTCTGTGGAACATCATCTCTCCTCCTCTACCCCTCACCTTCTCTTCCTTACCGAAACACAGGTTTCTGAGGCTACTGACAGCAATCTCTACTCTGTTCCCTCCTACTATCTCTATCCTAAATTTCAATCCAAAGCTGGATGTTGCGCCTACGTGCGCAACGACATCACTTGCTCTTGTGCCCACGACCTTGACTCTTCTGAATTTTCCACCATCTGGTTAAGACTTCACTGTCATTCTATTACTAAATACATCTGTGCTGTTTATCTCTCACCTAACTCTACCAACTATGTAAAATTCTTTGACTATTTGAATTCTAAAGTGGAGCACATCTTGACTCACTCTCCCTTCGCTGAAATCTCCATCCTAGGAGATTTCAATGTTCACCAGCTTTGGCTTTCATCCTCTTTCACTGACCATCCTGGTGAACAAGCCTACAACTTTGCTATCCTCAACGACCTAGAGCAGTTGGTCCAGCACCCTACACGTATTCCCGACCGTCTTGGAGATCGGCCCAACATTCTAGACCTCTTCCTTACCTCAAACCCTTCTGCTTATTCTGTCAAACTGTTCTCTCCGTTGGGCTCCTCCGATCACAATCTTATTTCTGCATCCTGTCCTATCGCTCCTGTGCACCCTCTGGACCCACCGAAGAGGCGATGCTTCTGGCATTTACTTCAGCTCGGTGGGACGACCTGAGGATGTACTTTTCCGATTTCCCGTGGAATGATTATTGCTTCCAGGATAGAGACCCCTCTGTGTGTGCTCAGCGCATCACAGAGGTGATTATCTGGAATGGAGGCATACATTCCTCGTTCTTTCTCTCCTCACGCTAAAAGCCTTGGTTTAATCACGCTTGTTCTCGTGCTGTCAATGATAGAGGTAGCTCACAAAAGGTATCAGAGCCTTCAAACTAATGCTAATTATGAACTTTACACTTCTGCGAAATCGTGCCAAATCTATTCTCCGATTAACCAAAAATTCTTTCATTAATAGAAAATGTCAAAACCTTGCTTTCTCTAACTCTTCCCGTGACTTCTGGCATCTAGCCAAAACATCTCCACCAACTTCACTTCTTCATCTTTCCTCCACTCCTCAGTCCTGACTGCAACACTGCCGTCTCATCTATCTCTAAGGCTGAACTCTTCTCTCAAACTTTTCTAAAACTTCACTCTGGACGATTCTGGGCATATTCCTCCTACTCATCCCCCTGTGACTCCTTTATGTCTGTTATAAAGATTCTTCAAAATGATGTTTTCTATGCCCTCTGGCCTCAATCCTCAGAAGGCTTATGGACCTGATGGAGTGCCTCCTATTGTCCTTAAAAACTGTGCCTCCGTGCTGTCACCCTGCCTGGTCAAACTCTTTCGCCTCTGCCTGTCAACATCTACCTTTCCTTCTTGCTGGAAGTATGCCTTCATACAGCCTGTACCTAAGAAGGGTGACCGCTCAAATCCCTCAAACTACCGTCCTATTGCTTTACTTTCTTGTCTATCTAAAGCTTTTGAATCAATCCTTAACCGGAAGATTCAAAAGCACCTTTCCACTTCTGACCTTCTATCTGATCGCCAGTATGGGTTCCGCAAGGGCGTTCTACTGGTGATATCCTAACCTTCTTAACTGACTCTTGGTCATCCTCTCTTAGCCGTTTCGGTGAAACTTTTGCTATTGCGCTGGACATATCAAAAGCTTTTGATAGGGTCTGGCACAAATCTTCTTTCTAAACTACCCTCCTACGGTTTCTATCCTTCTCTCTGTACCTTTATCTCCAGTTTCCTTTCTGACCGTTCTATTTCTGCCGTGGTAGACGGTCACTGTTCTTCTAAATCTATTAACAGTGGTGTCCCACAGAGGTTCTGTCCTATCTCCCACTCTTTTCTGTTTTTCATTGATGATCTTCTTTCCAAAACTAACTTTCCTATCAATTCCTACGCCTATGATTCCACTCTGAATTATTCAACTTCTTTTAATATAAGACAAAACATTCAGGAACTTAACGACTCAAGGCTGGAGGCTGCAGAACAGCCTCAGACCTTACTATTATTTCCGATTGGGGCAAGAAGAACCTGGTGTCCTTCAACGCCTCAAAACACAGTTTATCCACCTATCCACTCGACACAATCTTCCAAACAACTATCCCTATTCTTTGACAACACCCAGCTATCACCTTCCTCAACACTAAACATCCTCAGTCTATCCTTAACTCAAAATCTCAACTGGAAACTTCATATCTCATCTCTTACTAAATCAGCTTCCTCGAGGCTGGGCGTTCTGTACCGTCTCCGCCAGTTCTTCTCCCCTGCACAGTTGTTGTCCATATACAGGGGCCTTGTCCGCCCTCGTATGGAGTATGCATCTCATGTGTGGGGGGGCTCCACTCACACAGCTCTTCTGGAAAGCGTGGAGGCTAAGGCTCTTCGTCTCATCAGCTCTCCTCCTCATACTGATAGTCTTCTACCTCTTAAATTCCGCCGCAATGTTGCCTCTCTTTCTATCTTCTATCGATATTTCCACGCTGACTGCTCTTCTGAACTTGCTAACTGCATGCCTCCCCCCCTCCCGCGGCCCCGCTGCACTCGACTTTCTACTCATGCTCATCCCTATACTGTCCAAACCCCTTATGCAAGAGTTAACCAGCATCTTCACTCTTTCATCCCTCACGCTGGTAAACTCTGGAACAATCTTCCTTCATCTGTATTTCCTCCTGCCTACGACTTGAACTCTTTCAAGAGAAGGGTATCAGGACACCTTGAATATGCGGTTCAGTTCTGGTCACCCTACTATAGAATGGATATTAAAATGTTAGAATCGGTGCAGAGGAGGATGACTAAGATGATTCAGGGGTTGAGAAACTTGCCATACGAGGAAAGACTCAAACAGTTAAACTTGCATTCTCTAGAAAGGCGAAGGGTGCGTGGAGACATGATCGAGGTTTATAAATGGATGAAGGGCTTTAATAAGGGAGACATTCATAAGGTTTTTTGGTAAGAGAACCGGGTAGGACACGAAGTAACGGGTTTAAACTGGATAAATTCAGCTTCAACAGGGACATAGGCAAAAATTGGTTTACTAACAGGGTGGTGGATGAGTGGAATAGGCTTAGCAGTCATGTGGTGAGTGCCAATACAATTGTCACATTCAAAAATAGACTAGATAAATTCATGGACAGCGATATTAGGTGGGGTTAGATGCACGGGAGCTTAGGGTCAAAGGAGCTGCCTCGTACAGGCCTACCGGCCTCTTGCAGACTCCTGCGTTCTTATGTTCTTATGTTCTTATGTTCTCTCCTCCCGTATTTGATCTTCCTTTCGGCCACCTCTTTTGTTTCTTTTTTAGGAGCAGCGAGTAGCGGGCATTTCTTTTATTATTGTTTTTTTTTTTTTTTTGTGCCCTTGAGCTGCCTCCTTTGTTGTAAAAAAAAAAAAAAAAAAACATACACCAAAAAGAAAAGAAAAACTTGCAACCTATTTTTGATGGACCCTACAGGGTAATAGAGAAGATCAGTGATATAGTGGTAAAAATTAGGAACCTCAGCACTAGTTAAGTTTCAACGGGTCCCACATATATAATAAAAGTCCTTCATGAAGATTGCATCGATGTGCAGCAATGTCCAACGATTAGGCGAGCATACCCTTTAAATCCAGGGACAGACACTGATCTATTCTTTGCATTGCTCATCCCTGAAATCGCTGAGAAAAATTCTACCGAAAATGATAACTCGTAGCGGAGAGGTGACTGCTACTCATGACACATTAAATAATGTTCGTTCTACACCAGCAATAAACAGCTGATGCACAGGCCCTACCTTCTCAGGTTACTCTCAAAGTTTCAGAGCCACCTCGGCATAGATAAAGCCTTCGCTCTTCCACGGTACAAGAATTGCCTAATATAGTGTCAAAGCCAATGCGATATAAAACAGGAATAATGTATAAGGATGGAAATGCAATGATTAAGCGGAAATATGACGAAATATACGACAGATTGATTTGACTCTTTCGGTGTACGACTCAATAACACAACAGGAGTCCCCAGCACGTGCTGGTCAAAGTTTCACACCAACATACTATCTATATTTTAGTCCTCACAGACAGAGACTATAGTACCGTTTAGCCTCACAGAAGATGTTTTAGCTACATTATATAAAGCACGGAATTTAACTGCTTCTTTAGCTTGAGATGTTATTCAAATGTCACCTGAGTATCCAGCTGTAAAAGCGATAAAATACACATTCTTTAATTTTGAAAATGAATTCAGTTCATTGTTGCATCATCTCAGAAAAGTTTTAAGCTATGTGATGACTACTAATCAAAACAAGCTGCATGCTTCTATGAATTATAAAAAAAAAAACGGGAAATATTTTTTTTTAACGATCCTTGTCTAATATCTTATTTGGTACCGCGACCCAGGCTCAAGTTGATGCTATTCATGGAAAAATAGAGTACTAGAGTCATTAACTGAGAAAGATTTTATATAGTTAAATGTTTATTATGGAAAACTCAACATCATTAAGTAATATGCATGTCATGCAGTCTGCCTTTAATAGGCTATATTCAGCTGTAGATGTATTGAACCAAGTTGTGCGCCATTTTACTATAGACTTTGGCATTAGGAAGAGAAAAAAGCTCCTACAAGCATTGTTATATTTTGACTTAGCATTGAGACACATAAGACCAGGTATACAAGATTTAAAGTTGAGTCTGCAGGCTCCCCTGCAAACATACATAACTCCAACCATTATGTGAGACAAACAGTTGTTCAGCACATTCAAGGAAGCCTAGGTTCGGCCTCCAGGTCTTTTGTGCCTGCAGTTCCTGATTTTTTAGCTTTATATAGGGATGTAATAACTGTCCTCCAGGACAACGGCTTTGCACGATTCTCGTAATTTATGTTTCACCAAACCTTTACGAGGAGATCCGATTGACACCTTTGATGTCTTTCGAATCGACTCCCTTCCATTTCTGTGCAGAATAGCACTTACTTTCTTATGTATAGTGTTGATTCAAGATATATTGCCTTCAGTGAGAATAGGAAAATATATCTTCTGCTTTCTAGTATAAAACACTGTAACAAGAATAACCATATGTTAGTTTGTCCTCCCACAGGCCCCGACCATGAGGCTAGTAACGCAGCCTCTTGTGAATCGACTGCTTTCTTGAAACATGAGTCAGTGATCAACCTCTGCCACACAATAGTCTTGAAAACATTTCCCCCTATGTTTATAAAAGCTCCTGGCTACTGGACCTGTTCACTTGCCTCCCCCATCACTCTGACACTCACATGCCATAACCTGTAAACAGACATACTGTCAGCTTGACGGGTAGTGGTATATTGACGCTTCTGCAAGGTTCTCTTCGCAGTGCTGAGTCCATCCCCCTACAGGAGCTAACAGCTGGCTTGCACCTAGGGATTGTCGTTTTGGACCTTTTTCTTTGTCCCGGGATTCCGGGATAAAATTAGCCCTAATCCCGGGATCCCGGGATTTCCCGGGATTTTCAATTGTCTAAAATTGCACATTATACCTAGTTTCACGTTCAGATTTTTGATGTGCTTAACATTAATAGATATGCAAAAATATTACTGTAGATTGACTGTCTTATTAATTCCACTTAATATTTAATTCCAAATTTTCAGCATACACTTTGTTTCTCAACAAAGTAAAAGGAATAAGAATAAGAGCTAGTATATGCTGCGTTTACTACTTTTTTTTCTGCTTCCGAATTCCAATGTGAATGACAATGTGAATTATAGTTCATTATCGCTGATAAAGAAAGAAAGAAAAAAAACCCATTTGTTTCCATGTATACCCAGTGAAATGAAAAGAGTACTTAATGACAGAAAATTTAATAAAAATAAATGAAGAAAAATTAAACGTATGCATTCTTTATTTATAATATGAACTAAATGATTAAGAAGTATCTCATAGAATAAGATCTTATTTAACACAAGCAAATTTCCATAAAATGAAAGCAATAAATGACAGTAAGTTTAATCAAATGAATGAATAAAAAATAAAACATACATGTTCTGCATTCCTGTGTAAACTAAAATGATTAATAAACAATCGAGCATGTATGGAATTTTGATAATAAGATCATAAATAACACGAACAATTTTCCATAAAATAAAAACAATAATTAATGACATAAAATTAAATTAAATGAATTAATCAAAGGAAAAGTAAAATTATATTCTGCATTCATATAGCATCTATGCCATGGCTGCTTTATAATACTCAAGAGAATACCTAAACAGTAAGTCCTTCCTTCACAGTGTTCACACACACACACAAAACACTCCTCACGGGACACCCTGTATATACATATAAATAGAAGCACAAGTTCACAAGTTCACAACTATCCTGCAGTCAAATTTGTCTTTTTTTTTTTTTTATAATTAATTTCATGATTTTTCATCTATGGATTTCCCGGGATTTGCAAAAATATCCATGGAATATTAAACCTAGAAAATTGTCCTGGATCAGGATCCCGGAAACAAACTCTACAGTTGCACCCCTAAATTATGTGGTCGAGCCGGATCAGCCCTTTCAACCCGTAATCCATTGGTGGATTGTCTTCGCCATTGTCGTGATCCTGGTTCTTCTGCTGGTGACGTCTGCCGTGGGGTATTCCTATGTCCTGCGCTATGCACGCGACGCCTGCTTCCAGACTCAAGCCCTGCAGACAATGAAATGAAAGGCGTATCTTCTCCACCAACACCTGTGAGATCTCAGGGGCGAGATCTTCCGGAAGGGGAAGTATGTCGGGAACCAGAAAACGAACAAACATAACGGTACAGAGTAAACATCTCATAGGACAAACACTAACAAAGAGAAACAACGAGGATAAAGGAAAACAGATACCCAGAGAGGAATGAGAGATATACAACTGTGTAAACATCTGACAGGACAAACACTAATTGGTGCAGTCTGAATTTACTTGTCTACACTTGAGTTTTATGCCATTGTTCCTCGTTCGCTAAATGTCATCGATCATAAACAATTTTGATCTGTCTACATTCGTGAAACCATTAAGTATTTTAAAACATTCGATCAGTCTTCCTTGGAGGCGACGTTTCTCAAGGAGAACATGTTAAGGGTGGAAAGCCTTTCTTCGTATGATTTGTTGAGCAAGGAAGGGATCATTTTGTTGCCCGACGTTGAGCACCTTCTAATTTAGCAATCTCTTTTGTATGGTGAGGAGACCAAAACTGTACCGCATATTTCAAGTGGGGTTTGACTAAACTATTGTAGAGCGGAAGCGTTAAATCTTTATTCTTGAATAAAAAGTTTCTTTTAATGAAGCCCAACATTCTGTTCGCTTTATTTGCTGCATAGATGCATTGCTGTGAGAATTTGAGAGAGAGAGAATATGTCATACGCGGCAATAAGTTTTGTATAAGTGTTATGATAATATATTAACCTCCTCCCCCTCCTCCTCTTCCTCCTCCCCCCTCTCCTTCTCCTGCTTCTTCTCCTCCTTCTCCTCCTCCTTCTCCTCCTCTTCCTCCTCCTTCTTCTCCTTCTCCTTCTCCTTCTTCTCTCCTTCTCCTCCTCCTTCTCCTCCTCCCCCACTCTTCCTCCTCCTCCTCCTCCTCCTCCTCTCCGCTCTCAGCTGCCTTGCTGAACAGAGGTGTCTCGCTCTTCGCTCCTACCAGGTGTCGCAGTCAGGTCACGATGCCCTACGCCAATCGTTATGTTTGCCACTCCTGCAAAAGGGAGTTCACGAAGGACTTCCTCAACAAGGAGAACGATGAATATACTGTGTGTTTCTTCTATGAAACTGAACACAAGGTAAGTGTTAAATTAGAAGCGGTAGATAGTAAATTACAGCTTCTGGAGGGGGTGCTAGGTTTAGATGGTGCAGTGTCGGGGAGGAGATTTTAAGGTTGTTGAAAAGGTAGAGAGTTTGGAAGATAGAGTGGGTGAGGTAGAGAAGAAGGTAGAAACATTAGATTCCTTCAGCCTGTTAGAAAAGGGGGAAAGGCTGTAGCAGTAGATGTTAGTTACATTGGGGTCATGACGAGAAACAGGTTTCAGGTGTTAGGAGACCAAGTTGAGAATTATCCTAGTATCGTTCTTGTCGGGGACAGCTTAGTTAGGCAGCAGGACCGTGAGTTTTGTAGGAAGGGAGCGACGCGTCGCCATGTTGTTTTCCCAGGAACCAGAATTGAGGACGTAGCTGAGAAGGTTGACGACTTAGTCGCTACTACCTCAGAGGAGAAAATGTTTGTCTACGTGGTAGGAACAAACAATGTATCGAAAGGTAGATCAGAGGAAATTGTAGACAAATATAGGAAATTTGTCGGAAAACTAAAAGCAGGAGACGTTATGTAGTATGTGGTTTGCTCCCCCGCCATGATGTTAACTCCCTCATTCTCAGTAGAATGCTGGGGATAAACGAACGTGTCAGAGATTTGTGTAATAGTAAGGGAGTCATGTTTATGGACGTATGGGATCATTTTATTCATGACAGAAGCCTGTTTGCAAACGATGGCCTTCATCTAAATTGTGTGGGCAAGGCGAGGCTAGGCAGAGTGTTAGATGAGGATATTTCGAAAGAGCTAAGACAGATGCAACAACGAGGTGAGGTAGCTTCCGGCTTAGCCGGGGGGAAACCACACCCTGATAGTGAGGTCAGGCCGCAGGTGTACAGTACTGCGCAGGATGTCAGGTCACCAGACGCACAGGTGAGTGGTACTGAGGTAGCAGTGAGATCAACAGCCACGCAGGTGGTTGGTGAGGTAGGGGTAATTGAGGATAGTCAGATCTGACGCGCTATTCCAATTCCAGTGAAACGACAGTTGATAGATGGCGCACACTCGACGAACAAATCAAACATCTTTTATGTAAATGCCCGTAGCATCATTCAGAAGCGTAGCCAATTGATAATACATGCAATTACTGAAAAACCCGACTTCATTTTGATCACGGAGACATGGCTGAATATGCGCGATAAACATCACTCAGGTGAAGTAGCTATAAATGGTTACAATGCGTTTGCTAAGTGTCGTTTACACAAAATAGGAGTTGTAATAATATATGCGAAAAATTATTTAGAAGTCATTCAGCTAAACATTGCCGAAACAGAGGCTTATGATTCATTGTATGTACAAGCAACGATCAATAATGAAAAGTATGTTCTGGGCGTAGTTTACCGACCTCCTAAATCAAATGAAAACATTGATGGAAATCTCTACGCAGAGATAAATAGAGTTATCAGAAATAAAAATGCAATAATATGCGGTGACTTCAATAACCCCTCCGTTAACTGGAATACACTTTCTGGCGACAGAGAAGGCGAAAGATTAATTAACTTTGCACAAAATTCATTTCTTAATAAAACTGTTACCATGCCGACACGCGGAAATAATATTCTTGATTTAATCTTCGCGACCGATAGTCATCTCATAACTGCCTGTGAGGTAGGCCAGCCATTTGCAGGCAGCGACCACAACATAATAAGATGTGCTTTGAATATTGAAACAAAAGCACGAGGAAACTCACTCTTAATACCTAATTACAGTAAAGCAAATTTTACGGACCTAAAAAGAGAACTGGCTTCAGTAAATTGGAATCATTTGCTCAACAACGTCAGAGTTCAAGAAATGTATAATCGTTTTACTGCACACATCACAGCGAGTGTAAATAAATTCATTCCACTCAAGCCGCGAAGGACGGATAATCAAAAACCGTTGTGGATGAATAATTACCTACAAAAAATCATCGTCGAAAAAATAAAATTCTATGAGAAATATAAACTGACACATAATCCACAGGATCATACTAATTACATCAATGTCAAGAGAGAGTGCGAAAAGAAAATCAGAAAACAGAAACGCGAATATGAGATTAAAATACATTAAGAAACAAACAAAAATGTTAAAAATAATATCGGCCCACTACTATTAAGTGGCAATACGATTAGTGATGATAAAGGCATGGCGTCGGTCCGAAAGTCAACCTTTAGTACCGTATTTACAAAGGAAAACATGATATCGATTCCAGCCCCGAAGAAAATTTTTCAAGGCCCTGAAGAACATGAGCTTGCATTGACCGAAATTGATATCAGCGAAGTGCGTGCGTACCTGCAGAAAATTGATCCAAATAAATCTCCGGGCCCCGATAATTTATCTCCTCGCGTGTTGAGAGAATGTAGTCAATAGCTAGAATTACCCATAACATTAATATTCAACAAGTCATTAGCACAGGCCAATGTGCCTCCCGAGTGGAAAAAGGCCAATATTACCCCGATCTTTAAAAAAGGAGACAAAAAACAAGCCAGTAATTATCGTCCTATCAGCCTTACGTCTGTCCTAATTGAACTATTCGAAAAAATAATCAGGGATAAAATGATCACTTTCCTTGAAACAAATGATTTGATAACTGATAGTCATCATGGATTTCGTAGTAATCGGTCTTGCCTTACCAACCTATTAACCTTTTTCAACGATGTTTATACATGTTGGGACGCTTGAAAGCCCATATGACGTAATTTACCTAGATTTTCAGAAAGCGTTTGATAAAGTTCCTCACATTAGGCTTATTTCAAAACTGCGTTCCCACGGTATTAACGACCATCTATGTGCGTGGATTCATGACTGGCTCACCAACAGAGAACAACGTGTAGTTCTTAATGGTGAAGCATCGGATTGGTAACCCGTCACCAGTGGCGCGCCCCAAGGTTCGGTCCTGGGGCCAACACTATTCATAATTTACGTGAACGACTTAGAAACTGATATCCTATCAAAAGTAGCCAAATTCGCCGACGACACCAAATTAGGAGGTACGGTAATGAACAGTCAAAGTTGCGAGAACATTCAATCAGACTTAATAAGACTTGCCGACTGGAGCGAACAATGGCAAATGAGTTTTAACGTAGATAAATGTAAAGTAATGAACATAGGTGAAAAAAATCCTAACTTTAAATATCAGATTCAAGGACATGAGCTCAGCGAAGTAAAACAAGAAAACGATCTTGGTGTCATTATCAGTAACACTCTTAAAATGAGTGATCAATGTTCTGCAGTGAGTAAAAAAGCCAATATGATGTTGGGATTAATCTCAAGAAACTTTGATTATAAATCACCCAAACTTATGAAGAGATTATATTTAGCATTTGTAAGACCACACCTAGAATACGCCGTTCAGTTCTGGTCACCGAACTATATCAAAGATCAAGTTTTGCTAGAAAAGATACAGCGACGAGCTACCAAACAAATTCCAGCGCTGCGAAACTTGCCATATGACGAGCGTTTAAAGCGTTTAGATATGTTTTCCCTAAAAAAGCGAAGGATAAGAGGGGACTTAATTTAAGTGTTCAAAATCCTTAATGGATTCGACAACATTAACCTGGATAGTCTATTTCAAAGAGACACCAACACAAGAACACGCAGCAATGGTATGAAGTTATAGGAAATCGATGTAACACATTGGTTTGCAGAAGTTTTTTCAGTAACAGAGTCGTCGATCACTGGAATGGACTCCCACCGTCAGTAGCTAGCGCACAGCGTATAAGTAGCATTAATTCTTCTTTGGATAAGTAATTCAGGGATATAAGATTATACTGACCCTTTTCGCATGTTTTCAGACAAATTGCAGCAAGACCTCAATCTATATTCATATAATTCTCCCCCACAACCTAGACTGCAAGTAGCGAAAGTCAACAATAGAGTAAAGCAACAGTTAATGTCCGCATGACAGGTGGAGTGAGGTGTGGGTGCAATAAGGTGACAGGTTACTGGTGCCGTGCCTAATACCGCCGGTAAAACGAGGATCAAGCCTCCACCTGTGCCCCTGAAACTACACCTCACACATCGTGAGTATTAGGGGGGATTCTGGGGCTGCCCTGTAAGCCACTCGGCCTCTTCCAGCCTCCTGTATTTCTATGTTCTTATGTTCTTATGTAATGAAGTAATTTTCCCCCACAGCTTAGGTTACCAGTAATGTAAGTTAAGGGTAGTAATTTCCTCTTATTTCTCTCTTTACTGTAAAATTTCCATGTCCCTCTCTTCCTTAAAGGTACATGGTGTTCTCTTCTAACTATTTCCTGCCGGCACGTTGCCGGAGGGAGAGGTGGGTGGGGAGGAGCCTTCATCTATTCTGTCCTGTCCTACCACACGTAGATTACTAGTAGCGGTATTTTTTTTTTTTTTTTTTTTTTTTACATCATGACCTTTTGCGCCGGTAGGCTTTTTCCCGGTGGATCCTGATGGTCGGCCCAAGGTTTCTTCCCGGTGGGGCCTGATGGTCGGCCCAGCCCGTTCTGGCGCAGGCGAGTGTTAATAGTGGCGCCATCTTCCATTGGCTCATGCTGCCCTCCCGGAGCTCATATTTAATCCTAGAATTTAGAGTCCGGGTTGATAGGTGGTCTTCTGGACAGCATGTGGGTAGTTTTAAGCCACTCGGCGGCGGCTGAAAAATCCCAGCTGTGTGGCACTGGGCAGGGATTGAACTCGCCTCGTTCTGAACGCGGCGCCGTCACGCTATCCATTCAGCCACCGCCTCCCCTAAACAGACACCCTCGTCATAGACCGATAGGTCTTCTGGTGTCTGTTCTTCCTATGTATTCCTATGTATACTCCTCCTCCTCCTTCTCCACATTAATATCCTTCCACCCTGCCCTCTCCTGACATCCTCTTCCTCCCTGTACTGTATCCTATCCTTCAATCCTTCCTTCCTCCTCTCCTATTCCCCTTTCTCCCTCTCTCCCTTCGTTTTACTCCTTTTATGCTGTCACAGTTTACGCCTTCTCGTAATCTCCTTTTTCTTCAAATCTGCCTTTTCATTCCTTTATGTATATTTCTATCTTTTCATTATTTTTTCCTTAAAATTTAATGTTTTGTTCCCTCCTTCTCCTCTCCTTTTACTTTCTCTTCATCATCTCTTCTCTCATACCTCCCCTTCTTCTTTTTCCTACCCTTTGTTTCCCTTCCCTTCCCTTCCCGTCCCTTCCCTTCCTCCCTTCCTTCCCTCCCTTCCTTCCTTTCCTTCCTTCACTTCCTTCCCTTCTCTTCTCTTCCTTTCCCTTACTTTCCCTTCCTTCCTTCCTTCCTTCCTTCCCTACCCTTCCCTTCCTTCCCTCCTCCCTTACTTCCCCATCCTTCCTTCCTTCCTTCCTTCCTATTCTTCCTGTTCCTTCTCTTCTCTTCCCTTCACCTCCCGTCCGTCAAATACCCAGCCATTCCCTTCTGTACCCTCATCTTTCTTTCTCTACCCTTTATTTTTCCGTCCCCTTCACTGGCTTTCCTTCCTTCCTTCCTGTCCTTTCCTTAGAGAGAGAGAGAGAGAGAGAGAGAGACAAATTTTATAGTTCTGGTTCAGGCTGAAACTTGATATGCTATATCCGGAGCACCCCTAATTATTAGTATTATTATTATTATTATTATTATTATTATTATTATTATTATTATTATTATTATTATTATTATTATTATTATTATTATTATTATTATTATTATTATTATTATTATTATTATTATTATCATTATTATATGTTTATTATTATTATTATTATTATTATTATTATTATTATTATCATTATTATTATTATTATTATTATTATTATTATTATTATTATTATTATTATTATTATTGTTATTATTGTTATCATAATTATTATTTTTTTCATTATATCGATAGTAATAATAATAATAATGACATGTTATCACCAATTGATGTTCTCTTACCTGAAATGAGAAATAATGCATCAGTAATTTGCTTAAGGACTGTTTATCAATCTACCTCTCCATCTATCTATCTGTCCTTGTCATGCTACTCATGAAAGGGATGAATGAGGAGGATAATCAGGAAATAAACCCACTTTAGAAAAAAAAACAAGACACAATGGCGTCCGTGTATAATAAAGAATAACACGAAAAGTTAAGTATTTTACGAAAAAAATGGGAAGGTGGGGGAAAAGAAGACGAAGGAAGACGAGGATGAAGAGGAGGTAGAGATAAATGAATTTGGATGAGGGTGAGAAGGGAAGACTAAGGAAAATATGAGAAAATGGGAAGAATGGAACAAGTAGAATGTGAAAAGAGGAGGAGGAAAAACAGTAGAAGAACAAGGCCAAGGACAAGAAGAAAAATAATTGGAAAGGAAACATGAGGGAGAGGAAAAATAGGAAAAGTAAGAAACGTGAAAAATATACAAGTAAAAAAGGAAGGAAGAAAAGAGGAAGGAAGGGAAGGAAATAAAGGAAGAGTAGAGGGGAAGGGGAGAGAAAAGGAAGAGGCGCAAAGGAGAAATAAATACGTGAATAGGTAATTAAGGAAGAAAGGAAGGAAAGAAAGGAAGGATTAATGGAATAAAGGAAGAATTGTAAAGAGAAGAAACCAAAAAGGAAGTTGAACGAGAGGTAAATCAGAGAGAGAGAGACATAATTTTATCTCTTTCCTCTCTTCGTTTCCTTCCCCTTTGTTTTCATTTCCTCCTGTCCTTTCAGCTTTCCTCCCCGTCCTCCCCCGGTCCTTCCCACCCCGTCCTTAACCTTTCCTTCCCTCCCCTTCCTCCCCCTTTCCTTCCCTCCTTCCTTCCTTTCCTTCCTCCCATTCCTTCCCCTTTCCTTCCCTCCTTCCTTCCCCTTTCCTTCCCTCCCATTCCTTCCCTTTCCTTCCCTCCTTCCTTCCTTTCCTTCCTCCCATTCCTTCCCCTTTCCTTCCCTCCCATTCCTTCCCCTTTCCTTCCCTCCTTCCTTCCCCTTTCCTTCCCTTCCTTCCTTCCCCTTTCCTTCTCTCGATTCCTTCCCTTTCCTTTCCTCCCATTCTTTCCCTTCCTCACCTCTTCCTTTCACTTCCTCTTTCCTTCCTCTTTCTTTTTCCATTATTTTTCTTATGTACCCTTTTATCATTCCTCCTTCCCTCCTCCTACTCTCTACTCTTTCCTTCGTTTACTCCTTCCTCCTTTGTCCTTCCATTTCATTCTCTTCCTTCCGTCTTCTCACTGCCTTCACCCTTTCCTTCCCATCACTTCTCTTCCTTCCATTAATTATTCTTCCCTGTTCTTCATCTTTTCCTTTTCCCTTCCTTTTCTCTTCCTTCTTTTCCTTCCCTTTTACATTATCTTATCTTCTTCTTGCCCTCCTCCCTTCGATTCTCGCTTCATTATTCACCCTGAGAACGAGAAACAAGAAGGAAAATGGAGAGATAAATATTTTATCTCTCCATCGGCATGCTACCTCCCTCTCTGTTTCCTTCCCACTAGGAGGACACAGGAGTGAAGAGGAGGAGGAGGAGGAGGAGGAGTGTTTTCTGCCTCGGCTTAGGTGTCTATTCTTTTTATTTGACAAACAATCATTAATCGTGGACCTGTCACTTGATATCAAACAGCAAGTGGTAGATCGCATCAAGGCCAAAGGAACATTTAGATTGCAGCTAGATGACTCAACAGACGTCAGTGATAACGCCCAACTGTTGGTTTATGTTATGTATGAAGGGCCAGCAGATCTAGAAGAGGGGTTTCTCTTTTGTCATGCATTGACAACAACCACTACAGGAGAAGATGTTTTTCAAATTGTTGACAAGTTCTTAAAAGAGGAAAATCTTTCGTGGACAGACTGCATCAGCATTTCTTCTGACGCCGCACCGGAGATGCTTGGAATGCGAAAAGGCTTCACAGCACGTATAAATTAAGTTAATCCCAAGGTGAATGTTTTTCATTCCCTACTACATCTTGAAAATCTGATTAGTCGACACCTGTCACCTGAAATGAACGAAGTAATGAACGATGCTGTTCAAATTTCCAAATACATCAAAGCTAGTGCATTGAATACTCGGTTGTTCGAGCAATTATGTACCGATCTCGATTTTCAACACAAGCATCTGCTCTTTAACTCAAACATCAGGTGGCTCTCAAAAGGAAAAGTACTACGACGACTAGTTGATCTTCGGGACAAGTTGGAAATTTCCCTGACTGAAAAGAAATGTGGTTTAGTGAACAAACTGTTGAACAAGATATGACTCCTACAACTGGGGTATCTCACTGACAGTTTCGGTGCACTCAACGGTTTAAATATCAGTATGCAAGGCCGTAACCAGACGATTGTTGAAGTTGCAGGAAATATTTATTCTTTCAAATGCAAACTAAAACTGTGGTTAGGCAACGTGAAGCGAGGGAAATTTGCAGCTTTTTCAACTGTGGCAGAATTTCTAGAAAAAATGGGAGGAGACAACATCTCACGACGATGCCAAACGTTTTATTGTACCACACTTGACTGAACTGATGGCAGAGTTTGATAGGCGAATCCCAAAAGAGCACATTTGAACCCAATCATGGGTGAGAAATCCTTTCAACGTGAATATCGAGGACCTGCCAGATGTTCCAGGAGTCCCAGAGCAACTTATTGAGGTTGTTGAAGGACATTTTCAAGAAAGTGTCTCTTTCTGAGTTCTAGATTCGGGTAAAGAAAGAGAAGCCTATTGTAGGAGGTTAGGCGGTAAAAGTGTTCCTTCCATTTGTTACAGCCTACCTTTGCGAGCATGTTTTTTCGGCTCTGACTCATTTTAACATCAAGTCGAGAAACAAGCTTGACACCGAGCACGATATAAGATGCAGCCTTGGCACACTGATCCCACTATTTGACACGTTGGTGAATGAGAGGCAGCACCATGGATCCCATTACTTTAGTTGAGATGAGTTTTCTTTTCTTTACTTTATTATGGGTCGCGAAGGGTTGAAATGTTCCAAATAGGGTCGCTCAAGAAAAAGTTTGAGAACCGCTGGACTAGGGAACATAAAAAAAATAGGAGTATGAGGAGAAGGTGTACCTGCAATTCCCCGTGTCTAACACACTCACACACACACACACACACACACACGAGAGCAAACACGCACATTCGTCCAGTGCATCAGGTACAGACGCCATCTGTCGCTGGTACAGATGGTCTTTTTTTGACTTACTCACACACACACACACACACACACACACACACACACACGACACTGAGCGATTGAGTTATTATGTTTTGATGAGAGAGAGAGAGAGAGAGAGAGAGAGAGAGGGAAAAAGTAGAAAGAGAGACCAAAGTAAAGGAAAACACCATTACAGAAAGAAACAGAGAGAGAGGGGTGATGAAGGGAGTGTGGGTCATCTTTCCTCTTTCCAGTGCTTTTCCTCTTCCTTCCTTCCCACACTTTCCTTTTGTGTCTTTCTTTAAGTAACCATCCTTTCTCTTTTATCATTTTCTTATTTTCTTCATTCCTCCTCTTACTATTTTTTTAATCTTCCTCTTTCCTTTTCTTAAATATTTCGTTGTATTAAAGCTTATCCTCCTCTCCTCTCTTCAGTGTCCTTCTTTTTTCCTCTTTACTACTCATTTATCTTCTCCGTTTTAGTATGTACCTTTCTTCTCCCTTTACCTTCCTCTCTTCCTTATCTCAAACGCAAAAAGACTTCTCCCTTTCCTCCCTTTTCCTCCTACCCCGTCCAACCCTCTATTTCTCCTCCCCCCCCTCTTTTTATCGGCGTCGCAGACGCCGATCAACAGATTGTCCATGTTCTTGTTGTTCTCTTCAAGTTCTATTCCTGGCTTACCCATGCATTGTACACATGACATTGTATAATAACATTTGTTAGCCCACATGAACCCTACAACATGGCATTATAGTTTTTTTTTTCTTTATGTCTTGGCCTGCGGCGCCGGTAGGCCTTCGTAGTAGGGCCCGTTGGTCGTTCCCATCCCGTTGTGGCGCAGGAAAGTGTTTATAGTGGCGCCATCTTTACTTTTCATCATTTTCCATTTTAGACCCCAAGTTGCATAATATAAATTGTTGGGGGGGTGTTGGAGGGTCATGCGACGCCGATCTAGCACAGTTTTTGTGATATTAACACTTGTTTCGTTTTCTACACTTCCCTTCTTTTCGCGTCTATCCCCTTCCTTCCTTACTATTTCACTCTCCACCACTCCCTTCCTCTCCCTTCGCCCGTCTCAGTACAATCTACGGAGGCGGCCCGTCTATTCCTTCCTCATCCCAGCATCGTCCCTTACTGACATCTCAGCTCATATCCCCTCCCTTTTCTTTCCCTTTCCTTTTTATATTTCCTTTCTCCTTTCCATTTCCTCTTTATTTTCTCCGACTCCTAACAGTTTTTCCCATTTTTTCTTCTATTTTTCAAAGTATCTAGTTCATCTGCATCATATTTTTCCATTTTTTCTTGCCCTGATTTCTTTCTTCTTATATTTTCTTATTGAGTTTCCTACCATTGTTTTCCCAATTTTCATCCTCCACTTACATTCTCCGTTTATATATTTTCCCTGTTTTTATCTCCCCAGCACGATCTACGGAAAAATGGTCCATCACTTTTCATTTCCTCTTCCTCTCCTTATTTCTTCCTTCCCTTCCTCTAAATAATCATCATAGAAAAAAAAACCAGCCATTCCCTTTTATCTCTCTCTTCCTCTTTTCCTCCTCTCCCACAAATACCAGCTATCCAAAGCTCCTTTTTTTTTCTTTAACATCTCCTCCCCCTCCCCTCCCCTTTCTTCTCTATTTCCTTCTCAAGTATAAAGAGACACCCATTTAGTAATTCTTTCTTTTCCTCATTCTCTTTTTTTTTCTCGTTTTTCTCAGTTCCTCATCCCTACAAAAATAAGTCATGCACATTCTATCTATTGATTCTTCATTTTTCTCCTCTTTCCTTATATTTTTTTCATATCGTTTCTTTCACTGACAAGATGTTCCTTTTTTCCGGTTTTGTCTTTCTTCTATTTTCTCCTCTTTCCTCCTTCCTGGCCCTCTTAATTCTCTCCGTCAAGCATAATGATATGCCCATTTAACCCTATCCACTTTTCTTCTTCTCTTCTCTTCCTCTTTCTTCTTTCCTTCATTTTCTTTTTCTCTGAAACACCCATTCAATCCAACATTCATTAATTTTTTGTCCTTTTTCTTCCTCTATTCATCTATCTCTCTATTTGCTTTTTATCTCTCACCCCTCCCACTCCTCCTCCTCCCACTTTTCCCCCACTCTCCCGCACATTTCCTCGCCCCTTCCTCATCTTGCTTCCGCTTCACGCCCGCCTTCTTATCTCCCTCAATACGGAGCTCAGCTCCCTTTTATCTCCTCTTCCTCCAACTAGTTCCTCCTTCATGGTCCTCATCCCCCTCTTATCTGTTTTTCCAACCTCCTACTCCTCTTCCTCCTCCTACTCCTCGTCATCCCTTATCAGAGAGAGACGACATAGGCAACGCCACGTTGATCTAGGACTCGGAGGGGTACAAAGTAGTACAAAGGAAAAGCAAACAGCAACAGACCTTTTGGTCCTAACTAGGCTGTTTGTTGTTGCTAATCTATTCTAATCTATGGAGGAGGAGAAGGAGTAGGAGGAGGAGGAAAAGCAAGAGGATAATATAGGCACTTTATTGGAAGGGAGAATGTTTAAGTATGGAGAAAGGAGGAATAGAAAAGAAGGACGGAGATAAAGGAAAATGGGAAAATGGAAGGGAGGAGGAGGAAGAAAATAAAGAAGAGGAAGAGGAAGAATAAGAGTGAAAAGAGATTGAGAAAAATAGTGGAAAGAGGAAAAAGTTGAGGTATGAAGAGAGGGAGGAGGGAGAATGAAGGAATGAATCTGAAAGGCAGTAAACAGGAAGGAGGAAAAAATGGTGAGGATGTTGGTAGTGGGGCGGATAATGGTGGAGTCTGTGACGGTGGTTGTGGTGATGATGGAAGTGGTGATAGTGATTTAGGTCATCATTGTAGTGGTGGTGGTGAAGAGTGGTAGTGGTTGTGGTAGTGATGGTGATAGCCGTGGTGATGGTAGTGGTTGTGGCGATCCGTGGTCAGGGTGCGGTGGTGATGGTGGTAGTGTTTTATTCCTACATAGTTTGTTGTTTGAGAGTTGTTTGTTTCTTTGTTTTCTTTCGGAATGTTACAGGTGTTTGTTTCCTCCTGTCGTGTTGTTGCTGGTGCTGTTGTTACTGTTCTTCTTTTCTTTGTTGTCTCGTTGTTGTGCATCTTTTCTACTGGTTTTTTTTTTATTACCTCTTGGCTATTGATGTGGTAAGTTTGTGTGTGTGTGTGTGTGTGTGTGTGTGTGTGTGTGTGTGTGTGTGTGTGTGTGTGTGTGTGTGTGTGTGTGTGTCTGGCTCTCTCTCTCTCTCTCTCTCTCTCTCTCTCTCTCTCTCTCTCTCTCTCTCTCTCTCTCTCTCTCTCTCTCTCTCTCTCTCTCTCTCTCTCTCTCTCTCTCTCTCTCTCTCTCTCTCTCTCCCCCTTCATGACTTTACAAATAGGAGAGGAGGGGCGAGATATTGGCATCATAATAGATGTGTGGACGAAGAGAGAAATGGCACCCCTTCCCCTCACCTCCCTTTCCCTCGTCCCCCTTACCATTTCCCTTCACCTCCGTCTTGTTGTCCTTCTCTCCCTTCTTACCTCTTCCTCATCTCCCCTACCTCTCTTCATTGCCCTTTCCTTCCCTTTACCACGTCCTTTCACCTCCCCTTTCCCCTTTTCTTTTCTCAAACTTTCCTTTTTACTTTCCGTCACCATTTCCTTCTTCCTCTTATTTTCCTCACCTCCACTTTCCTTTTCCCCTCAATTTCCTCTCCCCTTTTTTTCTTCCCGTACACCGCCACCTTCCATCTAGCTCCACTTGCCTCTTCTTCCCCTCACTTTCCATTACAACGTCCCCTCAGTTTCCCCTTCTTTTCCTTCCCTGCATCCCTCTCGTCTCTTCCCTTCACCTCCCCAACCCCTAACTCCTACTCATACCTCGCCTCCTCCATTTCTCTTCCTATCTCCTACCCTCAGCCTCTTTCTCTTCCTCTCACCCTCTCCCTTCCCTCCCATCCTTACAAAGGCTTAAAAGTATTTTTTCAGCCTATCAAAACAAAGAATGCAGGCGATCTAATAGAAGTGTTTAAAATGTTTAAAGTTCAGTGATGTTAATGCGGAAGCTTACGTCGATCGATCAAATAGAACAGGAAGAAATCACAGTTTGAAGATGAGTGGTAAAAGATTCTCGTTGCACGAAGCTAAACACTTCTTCAATCGAGTTGTTAATGTTTGGAACTCTCTACCCTGTGATGTCGTTGATAGTACAACAGTTACGGCCTTCAAGAATAGATTAGACAAGTATTTTTAATCCAACCAGCAACTAATATATTACTCATTGTCGTAATAACGTTAAGTCTTTCGAATACTGGTGTCCTTGTCCGCTTTTATCGATCGGTTAGTGCCAGCAGTAATGGTAGTTCTTTCCTCTTTCCTACATAATTGCCCTGCAGTTTTTCCATGCTGCATGGTTCTTTTTCCTTTCCTGCCAGCTTTGGCTGGAGGGATGGGGGGTGGGGAGGAGCCTTCGCCTTTGCTGTCCTTCATCTTCCACCTTTGATTAGATAGTTAGTGTAGCTTGTCACAACAGCCTCATTAAGGACCAGCAGGTCTGCTGTTGTTTGTTCTTCCTTTGCGATTCTTTGTGTTCCTCCTCCTCCTCCCCGTGCTCCGTACTTAATCCCCTCATCTTGTATTCTACTCCTCTTCCTCTCTTTTCCCTTCCTCTCCTCCTCCCTTTCCCTCCCTTCTTCGATATATATTCCATCTCCTTCCTTATATTTCATACATGTTTCATCATACTGCTTTCACTACTACTACTACTACTACTACTACTAGTAATAATATTAATAATATTAATAATAATGTTATGATAATAATATTGCTATTGCTACTACTACAACTACTACTGCTACTACTACTACTACTACTACTACTACTACTACTACTACTACTACTACTACTACTACTAGTAATAATAATAATAATAATAATAATAATAATAATAATAATAATAATAATAATAATAATAATAACAATAATAATATTAATACAAGTACTACTACTACTATTATTACTACTACTACTACTACTACTACTACTACTACTACTACTACATTAAACGGCCTCCATCTATTAGAGTTGCGTTGTGAGCATTATATTTTCTCATATCCTTTCACAAAGCAATTCATTAGCCCACCCAATGACTGTGGCCGACAACCATCTTTATTTAATATTACAAACTTTACTAAACATTTTATTTTTAAGCTAACAGAGCTTGTGGTTGATACGACTATCAACCACCGTCGCCTCAAAGTCCAGGTCAGCAATGCGGGTGGTTTTGGGTGCAGGTGACCTTGTACCTCTCAGGCAGATCAAGGCTGACCTCAGGAGGAGAAGGACAGCCTGCATCTCATCGGCGACCACACTGCTTCTTGGCTGTTGTTTCTTATCCGCCAGTGTTTCGGCGAGTCTTGCGTAGAAGCTCTGCGCCCTTGGTCCCATCCCTCCTGCCGTCGTGAATACTACCGGGGTGAAGGAGCCCTGGTCCACATTCTGTATTCTTTCTTCATATGCTCTGTTCTTCTCTTGTTCGTTTCTTCTGTGGGCTGCATCAAGGGTCAGGTCTCTGTGGCAATGGGCCATGGGATCAAAGATCCTTATGTCAAAGTATGCCCTTTGTCCACGAGTCCAAAACTCTCTGGCGCTAACATCCACTCGTGCTTCGTTCGAAACATTAGCGGTGCGTCTGGCAGGTGTTCGCCTTGCAGAGAGCAGCATGGGTTCCACAGTCACGTCGTGGCAGACTTCTTTCAGCATCTGAGCTGTTACGTCTCTTACTTCATCATGTCTCATGCAGACGAAACCTCCTCTCTTGCATGTCATGGCATGATTTTGGTTGAAGGGTGGCCAGCCATACCTGAGATCAAGGGCATCAGTAAATTCTTTTTTGTTTAAGTTGAAGCCTTTTGCCCTGATAGGTAGTGTGGTTAGCCAGTTTGAAGCGCCCACTTCCTGTGCAATATCTGTCCTCCTCCTTGTGTCTTCTGGGAGTTCTCTCATTAGGTCACTCAGAGTGTCTCTCTGTTTTCCTTCTCTGTTTATGGAGATTTCATTCCTTAGTGACCTAATATCTTGAGGGTTGTCTTCTCCCCTTTCATTTTGATTGGTAATATATCCGGTCAAGGAGGCTGTGATTCGGATTGAGTTCCCGAATTCAGACTCAGCCAGATTGTGCAGGTTGGTGATGCCGAGCCCACCCATTCTTGGCAGCAACTCAGCAATCTTCTCTCCTGGTCACTGGGACATCTCCATTTGCTATCGCCGGTATGAAGGTGTTTCTGATTGCATCTTCCAGAGGTTTTAGTAACGGAGCAACATCAGGACCTGTCCTCATGAGGTAGTTCCATTTATGCTTGACACCGTACGTAAATGCTGCGTAGGCTGCCTGCGGTTCTGTTTTGGCGATCTCGCTCAGTCTTTGCAGTTCGGACTCCCAGCGCTTTACAGCCGTTTCACATATTCGGTTCTGTATTCAGCTGTTCAATGGCTGCCTCGGTGTCTTTCTCCAGTCACTGACAGTTTCACGTTACTGACCTGGGAAGCTGTTTTGGCCCGATCGTATGCCTCTGGTTTTACAATCACCACAGACTTCGTGGCGTTGGGATGGTACCCTATTTTAGGGCCATGTTAACTGACGAGGTCCCACCATTTCCTGAGGTCTGCAGACTTTCCTACCCCGGTGAGGTCATCCGCATACGCCACCTGTTCGACGTTGGTGTTTTCATGGCGGATGATGTCCTGCAACTTCATCATTCCATGGCAAACATTGCCATGGCCACTGGAATCCCCTTGGGTGGTGCCCTCTGAGGATTGTATGGCCACCGGGTCTCCAAGTCGTTGGTCATTATGACTGCTGATGAACAGTCTGGCAGGTTCCTTGTATGTATTTTCAATATATTGGGCGAATATAGGGCACTTGATTTTGATGTTGTGCAGTGCTGTTTCCCTATTGATGTTGTTGAACGCATTTGTAGCGTCCACCATCAGCACCGCCTCGCATTCTGGGTCTTCGAACATTCTCCTGACAGCGTGAATGGCAGCTTCATCAGCCTGCTGACCCGCACACGCAGGTTTCCACCGCCCTCCTCACGTCGTCCTTCACCACCTCCATGACAGCCTTGCCTATGATCCTCCTGAGCACCTCCCCTATCCCGATGGGGCGACAGCCTGGTTTTTTATCCAGCGGGATGAGCCGGCAGGCCATCAAAGGCTCGAGGTGTTGGCAATTCTCTGACGCCAATTTTCTTGCTAGGGCGGCTGTTGCGTCGCGAATCCACAGCTGGATTACCAAGATGTTCTTACTGAGAGGTGTTTCCACCCTTGGCATCCAAGCCTGATGGTCCAGCCGCTCCCAGCGTGTGAAGGGCGTGCTTCCAGATCACGTCACCGCTAATATGGTCGAAGACAACTCGATGCGGTGGGGTGTAGTCTCCAAGGAACTTCATTTCTGGGTGTGCAGGTCTAGCATCTGGATGCTTGTCCTTGAGGATCTGGCGTGTCTCTTCCGTCATGGGAAGGACTCCCGCTGCCTCATCTTCTATTGACAGTGATCTAGTTGCCATGGCCACTTTGCCTTGTCTCATCTTGTCATCAAAGTTTCTAGCCCTGTCGTTACTACTACTACTACTACCACTACTACTATTAGTGTACTACTGATTCCACTGCTACTTATTTCACCTTTCTTCTTTCCATCTCCGCATCCTCTTTCCTTCCTCTTCTCCCCTTTCTCTCTCTCTTTCCCTTCCATTCCTCTCCCTTTCCGATCTCATGTGTCTCCTTCTTCGTTACCTCATTGAGAATGTCACCTCCTCCTTCTCCTCCTCCTTCTCCTCCTCCTCCTCTTCGTGTGCACTGAAGGAATGCTGACTTTGTGTAATATTGTGCCTGTGAGAAATATTTATAAGGCGGAAGAGGAAGAGGAGGAGGAGTGAAAAGAGATAGCCCGTTAAAGGTAAAGAAAGACACATCAATAAGTGTGTGTATGTGTGTGTGTGTGTGTGTGTGTGTGTGTGTTTGTGTCGTCGTTGAGAGAGAGAGAGAGAGAGAGAGAGAGAGAGAGAGAGAGAGAGAGATCTTTGAAGGAAGGCAGGTAGGCAGGGAGGGAGGAAGAGAGGAAGGGAGGGACGGAGACAGGAAGCGAAGGAAGATAAAGGATAACCAACAGACAACACTAACTAATGGGCACGCGTTTTCCTCTTCCTCCTCCTCCTCCTTGTTTGCCATGTATTCTGTCTCTCCTTTCTTTCTTCCCTCATTTCTTTCCTCGTCCCTTTCATCCTTCCATATTTTCTTCCTTCCTTCTTTCCTAGTTTCCTTCCTATCGGTCTTGTTTTTTTTTTCATATATGCTTTCCTTTCATATATTTATCATGTTTAGTTTTTTTCTTATTTATTTGCTTCCTTCGTTTTTTCTTTCCTTTCTCTGCTTCTTCCTTCTCTCCCTTCTTTCCTTCCTTGCTTTTATACATATTTTTCTTTCTTCTTCCTGTCTTTCTTCCCGTCAGTTTCTGTTCCTGTGTCTTTCCTTCCCATTTTCCTTCCCTCCTTCCATCTCGGCCTTCCTTCCTTCCTTTCATTCCTTCCTTTTCTTTCCTTCCTTCCTTCCTTCCTTCCTTCCTTCTTTCCTTCCTTCCTTCCTTCCTTCCTTCTTTCCTACCTTCCTTCCAAGCTCTTATGAACACAAATCAGACTTCCAATCTCTCTCTCTCTCTCTCTCTCTCTCTCTCTCTCTCTCTCTCTCTCTCTCTCTCTCTCTCTCTCTCTCTCTCTCTCTCTCTCTCTCTCTCTCTCTCTCTCTCTCTCTCTCTCTCTCTCTCTCTCTCTCTCTCTCTCTCTGACTGTTGCCATTCCCTGTATCATCAGGTTTGTCTGTTGAGGCATTGATCGAGAGAGAGAGGAAAAATGAAGAAATGGAGGGAAACAAAGATGAATATAGTAAAAAAAGGCGAGGAGGTAGATATACAAAATGGAGAAAGGAGATCAACAGGATTTAAGTAGAGGGAAAGAAGTGGTGAGATAATAAGGGAAAGGAAGAAGAGAGGGAAGGGGAGAAGCGGAAAGAAAAGAAAGGTCTACAAAATGGATAGAGAGGTAGAGGTGCTGGAAAAAGAAGATGAAGGAGGAGAAGGCGAAGGAGGGAAAGAGATAAAACGTGGAGGAGAAATAAGGGAGAGGTAGGTAGAGTCAATTTTATATGGAGAGAAGATTGGAAGGAGGTGGAGAGAAAAAGGGAGTGCGTAGGTAAAAAGGAAGGAATGTGGAGAGACGGAATTGAAGGAAGGGAAAGAGAGGAAAGTGTTAAAGGATAGGTCTTACTGTTTTCTTTTACTTTTTTTTAACTTTGTTTTGTATGTCTGTTCTTCCTTCGTTCCTATTCCTTCCTCTTTCTTTCTTTCCATAGTTTCCTTTCCCCCTTTCATTTCCATACCGTTATTTGCAGCTTCCCCTCCATCCCTCCTCTCCGCCCCTCCCTCCCCACACCTCACCTTACTGTCCTCCCGTATCTCTCCCCACCCCGCCCCGTTCTTTATCCTTCCATAACTTGCATTACCTTTCCCCGCACTTCCCCTCCCTTACCTTCTTTTCCCCTTTTCATCCCCAACTCCACTCCCCATCTCCATCCATAATTTTCACCCCCTTTTACACTTTTCTTCTTTTTTTCTTTTTTTTCACATTACATATACATCTCCTTTCCTTTTCCTCGTCCATCCTGCACCCCATTATTTCCCATCCATTCCATTATTCTCTCTTTCCCCTCCTCCCCGTTTACTCCTCTTCCCCTTTTTCCTCTCCTACTACTCCCCCTTTCCTTTCCTCTCCTAGCCCTCATTCTCATTCCCCCTCTTCCTTTCTCGATTTTCTTCCTTTACATTTCCCTCTTCTCCCTTCGTTTCCGTTTGACCTTCATTCCCCTTTTTTTTTCCACGTTATTCTCCCCTCTTCCGTCTTCCCTTCTTCCCCTCCTCCATTTGTTTCTTATTTTTCCCTCACACGTGCGGCGATTTCTCCATTTCTCCTCTCTCTCCTCCCTTCTCCTTACCTCCCCTTCATCCATCTCCTGTCTACTCTGCCACGCCTTATCATCCATCTCTCCCATTCCACCCTTTCCCGCCCCTGTAATCCCCTCCCCTCCCTCCCGTCCCCGCCCCTAATCCGTCTCCCCGCCAGGTGTATAGCCTTTACCTGAAGTGAATCACAGGTGGCCAGGCCGGGGCGGTACACAACTCCCCTAACCTGCATCCCATCACTTCCCTGCCACCCGCATCCCCATCACTTTCCATCACCCTCGTCCTACCATCACTTCCTTCACTCTCTCCTTCCATCACTTTTCTCACCGCTCGTCTTCCCCACCACTTCCCATCACCATATTCTTACCCATCCCATCCCATCACTCTTTCTTCTTCCCATCACCCCCCTCATCTGCTCTTCACTTCCCGTCACCCTCTCCTCTTCCTCTCATCCTATTATCTTCCCCTCACTTCCCCTCATCTCCATCCCTATCACTTTCCCTGACCATCTCTTCCCATCATATCCCCACACCTGCCTCCCATCACTTACCCTCACCTGCCACCCATCACTCGCCATCACCATTCTTCTCCCCATCACTTCGAGGATTTGGTTTTATGATGATTTTTTCTTTATGACTCTAATTTTCTCATTCTTTGCCGTTTCCTCTACTCTCCTCCAATTTCTTCCATTTTATCCGTCATTTCCTTCTGCGTTCTCTTTTGACCCTGTCCGTGACACACTATCCTTCTTCTCTTTTCCCTCATTCATTTGTTCTTATTTTTCTTCCTCCTTCCCCTCCTCCTCTTCTTCCCATTTCCTTTCCACAGTGAATTCCGTGACCAGTTTCAGGCTGAACACAAGAGAGAAAGGGGAAGAGAGGAAAAGGGGAAGGAAGAAGAAGAAGGGAGGGAAAGAGGAGGAGGAAAAGGAGAGAAAGGAAGAGGGAGAGAAGGGATGGGGAAGGAAAGAGGAAAGAGAGGAAGAGGGAAGGAAGGGAGGAAGAGTGGAAGGACGCCTAAAGAGGGAGGAAGGTATTGCTGCCTATTGTTGGCACGAGAGAGATTTATATAGATTTACATAGAAAATCAGACCACACAGACCCCATGGTCCAGACTTGAGTGGTCTGTCCTTAAATAAGTGATTTTACATTAATCAGAAGACTCCAAAACGTTGCATTTCTGCTTTAGTTGATATTAAGTTGAAGGAAGTGACGGTCGAGCTTATTTTTGAAGGAGTCAATCGTGTTACACTGGACCACTGACGGTGGAAGCTTATTCCATTCTCGCTTTTCTAACGTTGGTGAAGAAAAATTTGGTGCAGTCTGAATTTACTTGTCTACATCTGAGTTTTACGCCATTGTTCCTCGTGCGCAAAGTGTCATCGATCATAAACAATGTTGATCTGTCTACATTCGTGAAAACCATTAAGTATTTTAAAACATTCGATCAGTTTTCCTCGGAGGCGACGTTTCTCAAGAGAGAACATGTTAAGGGTGAAAGCCTTTCTTCGTAGGATTTGTTGCGCAAGGAAGGATAATTTTCGTTGCCGACGCTGAACACCTTCTAATTTAGCAATATCCTTTGCATGGTGGGAGACCAAAACTGTACCGCATATTCCAAGTGGGGTCTGACTAAACTGTTGTAGAGCGGGTATTACATCTTTATTCTTGAATACAAAGTTTCTTTTAATGAAGCCCAACATTCTGTTCGCGTTATTTGCTGCATCGATGCATTGCTGTGAGAATTTGAGGTTTGACGCGATTTTGACCCCCAAGTCTTTGACGCATTGAACGCTTTTGAATTTAACGCCGCGCATTTCGTAGTCGAACTTCTTATTCCTCGTTCAACTTGAAGGACCTGGCACTTGTCTACGTTAAAGGGCATCTCCATCTATCCGACCAAGCTGAAATTTTGTGCAAATCCTCTTGGAGGCTTTGCCTGTCTTCATCAGTGAGAACCGAGTTGCCAATCTTTGTGTCGTCTGCAAATTTACTAATGCGGGTATTGAGTCCAACATCCACGTCGTTGATGTAAATAATGAAGAGCACTGGGCCAAGGACCGAGCCCGGAGGGACGCACGTACCACCACCTCTATTACCAAGCCTCTAGATAACTTAAAAATCATTAGTTTCAATGCGCGTAGACTAAGAAACAAATTTGATGAACTGAGATGTCTTGCTTTAACAGAAAATTTTGACATAATTGCTATAAACGAAAAATTTATCGACACTAAAAATATTGATTTAAGTTCCGAATACAAAATAGATGGCTACAGACTCTTCAACAAAAGATCGTGTAAACCGTAGAGGCGGTGGCGTCGCCCTTTATCAAAGCTATTTGCAACCCACTGACAAAACACCGGGAAACAGTAACGTTGAACATTTGTGCGTGCAGTAAACATTGCAAAAGTCAACTTAAATATATCTGTCACCTACAGACCTCCAGGGCAATCACTCGATGGCGACCTTGAAATGTACAGCGTCTTAAAGGCAATCACTTAATAACAGCGACTCACTGATATTAGGAGACTTTAACCTCCCCCATATCGACTGGGCGACACTGTCAGGTACAGAAGGCGAGTCACATAGAATGATCGAATTTCTAGAAGAAAATTATCTAAGCCAAATGGTTTCTGAGCCAACTCGACAAAATAATATACTCGACCTTGTTATAACGACCCAAGATAACCTAGTCAGTAGTGTCACGGTAGGAGAACACCTCGGTTCTTGCGATCATAAATTAGTGCGCGTCGACATTAAAGCTCAATCATCAGTGACTGAACATAAAGTAAAGGTGCCCAATTTCAAAAGAGCTAATTTCGTAGAAATCCGACAAAAACTAACAGAAATACAACTATCAGATGACGGCAACGTAGAGGAAGCCTGGCTAAGCCTTAAAAATCACTTACTCACTCAGCAGAACACATTCGTCCCATTGTGCGAGAAGCGAATTAACACTAATAAAGCCCACCGTGGTTTTAATAGCGAGAATTAAACAATCAGTCAATGAGAGAAAATTGTTTTACAGGTTAAAGAAAGAACAAAGCACGCCCGAAAACATTAGACTTTATAATGATGCCAGGCGACGAGTAAAAAGACTAGTAGGTCAGGCAAAGCGTAGATACGAAGAAAATATTGCAGTAACTGTAAAAAATAATCCGAAATCTTTCTTCAGTTACGCAAACAACAGAAAGGCGATCAAAAGTGGTATTGGACGTTTAACAAACAGCGACGGTGCACTAGTGACTGACAGCCAACACATTGCAAACCTCTTAAACAATTACTTTTCCTCGGTGTTTAATACTAACAGTCTTCCTCTCGCTACCACCAACACCAGTACTATTGTAAATCTCGAGCATGCATTGCCTAATTTTGAAATAACAACCGATGAAGTCCTTAAAGCTCTCCATTCATAAAACAAATAAAAAGTCCTGGACCACGATAAAGTATATCCAACTCTGCTGAAAGAAACAAGAGCGAAATACTCTCCTCCCTCACAACCGTATTCAATATGTCCTTGCGACAAGGCATCGTCCTTCAGATTGGAAAAGGCTAACGTGACACCGATTTTCAGAAAAGAGAACAAAAAGTACCAGATAATTACAGGCCCATTAGTCTAACTTCAGTTGTAGGTAAGCTACTTGAGGGCATAATTAGAGACAAAATTGTGAATTACCTTGAAAGCCACTCATTGATTGGGGACTCACAACATGGCTTCGAAACAAAAGATCCTGCCTATCAAACCTATTAACCTTTTATAACGACCTCTTCACTGTTTATGACGCAACCAAATCACTGGACGTAGTCTATCTTGATTTCAAGCGTTTGATAAAGTCCGCATCATAAATTACTTTTACAAATTAAAGCAAATAGGTATTGACGGTCAAGTAAACCAATGGATCATAATTGGTTGAGCAACAGACAACAAAAGTAGTGATTGACGGAGAGAGAGAGAGAGAGAGTGTGTGTGTGTGTGTGTGTGTGTGTAACTGCCTCTGCTGCCCTCTTCCCCCACGTGTGTACTACCCTCTGCTGCCCCTCTTGCCCCCCCACAGTGTGCTGCCCTCTGCGCCCCTCTTCCCCCCACGTGTGTGCTGCCCTCTGCGCCCCTCCTGCCCCCCCCGTGTGTGCTGCCCTCGGCGCCCCGCGTGCCCCCCCCGGGTGTGGTGCCCTCGGCGCCCCTCTTGCCCCCACCGTGTGCATGCTGCCCTCTGCACCCCTCTTGCCCCCCATGTGTGTTGCCCTCTGCGCCCCTCTTCCCCCCCCCACGTGTGTGCTGCCCTCTGCGCCCCTTACCCCCCACGTGTGTGCTGCACTCTGCGCCCTCTGCCCCCCACAGTGTGTGCTGCCGGGCTTCACCCCGCCTAGCACCAAAGCTGTCAAGAGTTATATCCCACATCAACCACCTTTGCCCCCACAGAAACAGACGCCCCATCCACCCCGCTGCACCTCAAATACCCATCACTCACTTATAGCGCGCCCCTAAAGGTTTATGTGGCTACGAACCAGGCAGGAATGAATTATTGCCTGTTTGCAGGAAGAGCAGTAATATTAACAAACCGTCCGTCCGCCTTGCACTCCTGACTGCCCAAACGTGTGCCACCCTCACACACTCTCCTCAACACCCAGCACTTCAGTTGTTGAAATGCCGTCGACTCCCCTGAGACAACTTCCTGGGCATCCCTGACTCCGTGATCTACCTGAACAGCAATCAAGGTCATCTCCTTACTGCCTCCCTTCCCGCCTCTGAAGAGGACGCAGAACTTCACCAACTTGAGAGCGGCGAACTGGTTAAGATCATCTGGTTTTTCCTGCATTTTGTTTCCTTTTCTTTTGTCTTAGTTTCATTTCTTTATGTGTTTTACCTTGTCCTCCTCCTCCTCCTCCTCCTCCTCCTCCTCCTCCTCCTCTGCTACCCCTTTCTTTTCTATATCTGTCTTTTATTCTCTGTGTATTATCTTTTTATGTAACCTTCCCATTTGCTAACTATCTCTTTACATCACTTTTCTAATTTTCTCTTCTTTATGATATATGTATGCTTTTTATTTTTCCTTCACTTCATTTTCTTCCTTTGCCGTCTTTTTTCCTCTCTCTCCTCTTTTTCCTTCTTATTTAATGGCCGTTGTTTTTTTTATATCGTCTTTTTCCTTCTTATTTTACATATCTTCTGACGCTCTCCTTCGCCTTTCAATTTTGTTTTTTTGTTTTTCTAACTTTTGTTGTTGTTTTCACCTTTTGATATTTTTTCCTCCGAGTTCAATGTGTGTTTGCTCTCATATTTCCATTCCTCTCTCTGCTTTCGCATCATCCTCACTCAATTCTCATCTAAATTTCCTCCACTTCTCCTTGCACCCCATCCATATCTTCATCATTCCACACCTCCTCTCCTTAACCTCTTTCACCACTTTCAGAACCTCCTTTTCCTCTTCCTCCTCCTCCTCATCCTCCCTCCTTGCCACAGTTTAGCTGACTATCACCCTCCTCATCATCTTTTTATTCTTGCTCCTTCTTCTTCTTCCTCTTCTTCTCCACCTTTAGACTTCTCAGGCATTTCCTCACCCTCTTTTCATCCTTCTATTTTGGTTCCTTCCTCTTACTCCTCTTTCTTCCAGCTGTTTCTATCTCTGGCCTTGTCCTCTTTCATCTATCCTTGCTATCCTCCTCCTTCGACTCTTCTTCCTTTTCCTCTTCTTTCCATTAGCCCATCACCTTTCAATCTTGCTCCCTCCCTCCTTCTTTTCCTCCTTCCTAGCCATTTCCTTGCCTTCCTCCTTCTCCTATTCTTCCTTCTTCCTCAGTTATGTCCTCACACCTCCTTCACCCCTCCTCTTCTTATCCTCCTCCTCCTCCTCCTCCTCTCCTTCCTCCTCGTCTTCCTTCTCTAGTCCTTTTCATTTCCCACATTTCCGTCAGTGGAATCTAAGCTGGCTGGCATGACGTGGAGAGAATGTAAATCATCAGCTCTCTCGAGGTGGCTGGGCTGCTGAGAGTGATTCAGAAATTATCCGTGAATAAAATGGGTTTTAGCCGAAGGACGGACACCTTGAACCCTCTCCTTCTCTCGCCCTTCCTTCTCACTTGCGATGTTAATGGAATTATTAAACATAGGTCGTCCTGTCTCCCCAGTAAGAAGGCCTCTTTATTTAGCTGTCAGAAGTCTTCACGGGCGATGGAGAATCATAATGGAGAATAGGTGCACGTCCTCGTTTGGCAGTTGATTGAAGTTAACGCTTTTAATTCGTTTCAAGTTTAATGGTTTGCTGATAACGTCACACTGATGTGGCCAAATAAATACGTCGATAGCGACTTGTGAATAGATAGATAGATGAATAGAATAGATAGGGTAGATGAAGAGACGGAATGTTTTACGATACCCGTCAGATAAAGGTTGGATCCTTTTTTTTTCTTTTTCCTCTCATGATGTTCCTAATCAGATACTTACTACAATAATAACTAACTTCACTGACTGGCTGACTAGTACTACTACTACTACTACTACTACTATCTATACCTACAACCACCATCAGCCACTACCACCACCACCAAAATACCACGCCGCCTGCCTACCACCACCACCAAAGCCACCACCACCATGCCACCTTAAAGCCACCACCACCACCACCACCACCACTACAGCCCCCCACCACCACTCACCACTACCACCCTCTACCCCCACCACCACCACTCCACTTACCACACACGAGGCCGTCGCTCATAATACCATCACAGTTAGGCCATTTCAAATATTGCTGCTAAGTTGCATCCCAGTAAATTAGTTTCTATATCCATATTAATATTTGGGACATAATTTCATTAAAAGTGCCGTAAAGGTAAAATGTTTTCATAGCGGAATATTTCGGCCCGCTCGCTTGTTTTTATTTATTTTTATTTATTTTACGTTACTTTTTATACTTTTTTTATGTATTGCCATCAACAAACTCACGCACTGATTTTGTTTCCCATTAATTCTTTCCGCCTTTCGATTCCCCAGTTTTTTTTTTCCTTGTTTTTTCCTTTTGATATTTTTTCCCCCCAGCTGAGTTCAATGGCCATGAGCGTTGTAGATTTTCTCCATATTTTCTTTCTTTTTCTTGTCATTAATTTGATTCCACCATATTTTTCAGTCAGTGGTACATGGCGCCGGACCAGTATTAAAAAAAAAATATTTGCCATACCAAAGATGATCCACGTGTTTTTTTTTTTTTCTGGTTGTTTGTTTTTTTATTTCTGGTCAGCAACTCTCTGGTGTTTCAAGGTGTTTGAATGCGTGTTTGTCCGTTATGTCATGTTCTTGTTTATTTAAGTGTGTATTTTGTTTTGAGTTGTTTTATGTTTGTGTGTGTCTGTTTTGTTTCTCTCATTATTAATACTGTCTATCTGTTTCTGTATTTTCTTCCGCTCTTTACATCAATCTCTATTCCATTCAATTTTCTCTCCTTATTTTCTTCCTCCTCCCTTGCTATTCACTCATCCTTCGTTCGTTCGGTTACATTCGTTCATTTCCTTCCTTATCTCTATCCTTACCGCTGATCCTCATTCATCCTTCCTCTCTTTTATCTCCCTCCATCTTCCCTATCTTCCCTCCCTGTCTTTTGTTTCTCTCCATCCTCATCATCATCCATCAGTCCATTCAAATCCATTCCTTTTTCTTCCTTTTATCGCTTTTCTTTCTCCCATCCACATCATTTTCACCCCATCCTTCTTTCTTCCTATCTGCCTTCCTTCCTTCATTCCTTCCTCTCCTTCCTTCTTCCTTCCTTCCTTCCTTCCTTTATCTCCTCCCATCCACGCAGCTCATTTCTTTCCATCCTTCTTCTCTTCCTATCTTCCCTTCCTTCCTTTCTTCCTTCTCACTCTCCTTCCTTCTTTCCCTCCTTCTTTCCCTCCTTCCTTCCTTCTTCCTGTACCTTCTTCCTTCCTACTTTCCTTTCTTTTCCTTCCTTCCTTCATTCCTTTCTTCTTTTTCTTTCTTCTCCTTCCTTCTATTCTCTTCCTTCCTTCCTTTTCTTCCTATCTACATCCGACCTGCCATCTTTCCCTCTTCCTTTCTTCCTCCTCCTCCTCTTATCATATCCTTCCATCCCACCATCTCCTTCCTCCCACTCAATAAGCTCATCTCTGTCTCATCCAGCATCCCTCCTTGCAGCATCTCCTCCCACCTTCTCCCTCTCTCTCTTCCAGCATCTTCCTCATCTCCACCTCTCCTCAGCCTCCCTCCATAGGAACACCCCAGCATCCGATACCCACTTTTGTGCGGTCGAGGTATACCGATTAATAACACAAGAGGACGGACTGGGGAGACAAAAAACTGAGGGAGTGATGAACAACCGAAAAAAGAAAATGTATATATATTATCCCGAAACAATGGAGGATCGCGGACAAAAGACTTCGGAAGATTCGGACACAATGATTGAGGAGGGACGAATATTCTCTCTCTATCTCTCTCTCTCGCTATCTCTATCTCTCTCTCTCTCTCTCTCTCTCTCTCTCTCTCTCTCTCTCTCTCTCTCTGTGCTCTCTGAAGTGACCAGCTACTTCATCTACTGGGTTGTATATTAGGTTTGATAATTGGACGGAGAACGGGACGGAATATTGGTCATTTGATGTCATTCGATGGTGTCATGTTAATGAAGAAGTTACTTAGGGGGAGAGAGGGAAAAAGGGGGAGAGTAGGGAGGGGAAGGGAGTGAGTGGGAGGGGAAGGGAAGGAAGGAGGCCTGGAAGGAGGGGAAGGCTAGAGAAGAAGAGGAAGGAGGAAGCCCAGGGTTGAAAAAACCAGGTTTCGTAAAAAAATAAAAAGTTTTGGGGGGGCTTGGTTTTTTTTTTCATCGTGATATAATCTATTTAAATAATCAATTAAAAGTTGTACAAACAAAAGGTTTGAAGTGTTATCTGAAGGACAGACACTTGTGGTCCTGTTGATGGCGGTTGTTAACTTGTACTGGTACAGGAAATGAACGGGTGAGGCCAGGGTCACTCAGCACACTCCTCAGTTCCTCAGTCTTTCCTTGTCGTGAGGAGAGGGACTCACACTGTTTAATTGTTGTGCTTAGCAGGGCACCCTGGTGCGGTTAGTAGTTACCCTATTATATATTTAGTATAAATAATACTTTATGAAATTTAGAGAGAGAAAAGTAGTGTTGTTTCCTGTGTCAATATTATTGTGTGTTATCACTTTGACCAGAGGTTTTCGACCTGGGGTACGCCGTACCCAGGCGGTACTATAAAAGTCTGTCAGGAGGTTTGGTACTCCTTCACGGGTCGTTGGGCTGAGGGGCTGGCCGCCCACTGACTTCCATACTGTACGCGTACTGGATACGAGGAGAAGAGGCGCAGGGAAATTATTGAGTCAGGCACGCACCACTCGACAGTCGTGAACGGAGAACTTTAGGAGATTGGTGTTGCTGCTTTTTTGCAGGTTGGTCGTGGCTACTGCCTTTACTGATACAGTAATGTCGGAATGCTGTGTCGATTTCAGCTTAACATTATTATCGCAAGAAGCGTGTGGCATTGGCAAGTATAAGATTGGCCCTTGGCTTATTCTTAATGGAAAAGGTTGATGAAATAAAGAAAACACGGTATTTTTCATGTGTTCACGAAGTGGTGTTGCCAAAACGATAGCAGCGATGTATAGTTTGGATGACAGATGGCCTTGTAATTTCAGTGTGATTTGTGGTGTGACTGTGTGATATGGCTGGGTGTAATGTGGATGATATCGAGTGTGGTTTGGCTTGTTTAAACGTGTCGGCCAGCGTGGTGGTGGTGTGATGATGTGTACAGGTGTCAAAGCAAAAACTAGAACACAAGCAAATAAAGATGAGCGAAAAAAAACACATGACTGATGTTATTTATATATTTTTTTTTTTTGGGAAAGATCTTTATAGATTGTAATACTTTTTTTTTATTTTCATGTACATATAGACTATGAACCTTATTTATCAAATGTTTTTTCCGGGGGGCAAGACTTTTTGGAGGTGCTTTTTTTTTTTAATACCAACCCTGGAGGAAGGAAATTTAGTAAGGAAAGAAAGAAGTTACGGGGAAGGAAGGGTTGGGTAGAGGGGGAGGAGTGAGGTGTAGAGATCAGTGTCTTTACGTCCACGTATTCGTCTTCGTTCTTTATGCTGTGGTTTTCATTTTCTTCTCTGTCCTTTTTTTGTAGTGACCCTATCCCCCCCTCTCTCTCTCTCTCTGGGATCATCCGTACCATCTCTCTCAGCACACCCCTAGGGGATCAGCCTTCACGTGTCCTGTGCAGCTCACGTCACAGAGTTGCCCTCCTTTGGGAACCGCTGCTTTAACTAAGCAACACATGGAAAGAAAAATGTGCATTTCTTTATAGCATATATTAACTTAACAGGTCTACAAAATATACCTAGAACATTAATGATGAAACCTCATGTATCAGTTGGCAATACCATGGAGGAATAAACAAATAAAGAACTTAAAAATTAAATAAAAAGTAAAAAATATTTATTATATTATGCTACATGAATGGCACTTTCATACATTATTGAGAGAGATTCAAGTAGTAAACTGTTGCATCCATATCCATATCAAATTCATACTAATAATAAATACTAAGTAAGGCTTCATGAATACTAGGAAAATAAGTACAGATATTCCTTTCCTTTCAAGAAAAGAAAAAGAGTTATACACATACATGTAATTAGTTTCAACCCCACAATGCTAATCTTCCATCAAATATACAGAGTTGAAATTTACAATATAAATAAAGTGAATATATTACATACATAAGATACTTAGATACAACTAATATTTTTTTTTTGCTGGTAATTGATTGGCGCGTGTGTGTGTGACCAATAATGATAATTGATGTGTGTGTGTGTGTGTGTGTGTGTGTGTGTAATGTGAAGAATAGAAAGTACGGTTTACATAATAAAGTCAGAAATGGAAAATTGATTCATTCTCATGGGCAGTATGTAACTCTGTAATCTTACTTGCATTAGGGGTTGGAGTGCATGAGCAATATATGTGAAAAACTGGACCCTCAGAGTGGTAGTAAGTATTTAGCTTTGCAGGTGATCAGACCCCTTTCTGCAAATGGAAAAAATGCTTCTTATTAGTTATTGACATAGTCTTACATATTTCTTATATTGCACTATTGACAGTTCTGTTTCCTCATAATGTCCTGTCTTGAAAATCAATTACCTTGTTTCATCTAACAAAATTCAGCCTGCAAGTATGAGGAAGACATGAGAATAAAACAATCCTACTTCGTCATCTTTATCAATCTCTTCAAAGACCATGAAACTATTTGTTCACCAACGTATCACCTATCACCTATTTTGACAGGAATTAGGTTTTTTTTTGAAAAAAAACTGGAAAGGAAAAGTGGGTGATTGAAAAAGAAACGTTAAGAAAAAATGGAATATTGAAGATAGAAAAGTTACAGGAAAAAAAAATAGTATAAACAAAAACTGAAATGGCAAAGGCCTTAAGTGAAAAATAGGAAGTGTAAAAGATAGTAGATATTGAAAAAGTTTTGGAACATTTAAAGAAGCTGTATTATAAACAAAATAAGTGTTAGGGATGAAAGTGGTGAGGGATGGAAAAAAATTCATGGTAGACAGAAGAGATAAGGAGGAAAGTAAAAAAAGAGGACTTTAAGAAAACTCAAGAAAGAATTATGCTGGAGAGCAAGTAAAAGGGAAAGGAAAAAAATAATTATAAAAAAAAGAATGCAAGATGAAATTAAGACAAGCAATAAAAAGAAAAGTAAGAAGAGTAGCTGAAGACTTTGGAAAAAGACTAAGTGAAAAATATATAGGGCACAAAATCATATTGGAAAGAAGTAAAAACGAAAGAAATGCAGAAAATATCTCCCAAGTAAAAATAAATGAAGTTATGGATGAGAATGGAATGACGTTAAAAGACAGGGAAGCTGTGAAGGAGAGATGGAGAGAATATTTAAAAAACTTAACGAATTTTAGGATGGACATCCAGCAGCTGTAACAGCAGCAGTTTTGAGTAGAAGGTAGGAGGAGTATATAAAGAAGTATAACATATGAAGCAGTAAATCAAGCAATAAAAGATTAAAAATGGAAAGGCGAAAAAGCAGGAATTGATGGAATCACAGCAGAAATGTTGAAGTGTGAAGGAGAGGTAGTTACTGAATGGATGGTCAGGATTCTGTGAAGTGGCATGGGAGGGGGGGGGTTGCCAGCAGACTGAACAAAGCCATCATTGTCCCAGTTTACAAGAGGAAGGGCAGGAGAGGGAGGTAGGAGCTATAGAGTTTAAGTCTCCAAGTATACACGGAAAGGTATAGAAGGGTGAAAAGGCTTACAGAAAAGAAAATCTGTGAAGAACAAGGAGGCTTCAGGAAGGAAAGGATGTGTGGATCAGATATTTTCCTTCAGGATGATAGTAGAAAAAACAATAGCAAAAAGAAAGAAACCATACACTGCCTTCATGGATTAGGAAAAAGCTACGACGAGTCGATTGGATTGCATTGTGGGATGTTTTAAAGATTTATGGTGTGGAAGGAAACTGCTTAGTGCAATAAAGTGTTTTATGAGAATGCATGTGTCAAAATTAGTGGAGAAAATAGTGAACATTTTTATATAAAAGTGGGCTTAAGACAAGGGTGCGTCATGTCACCATGGTTATTCAATATTTATATGGATGGTGTTATGAGAGAAATGAAGGGCAAAGTTGGGGAGTTGGAGTTAAAATGTATGCTGAGGGAAGGAAGTGGGTGCTGAATTCAATCTTATTTGCTGATGACATGGTGCTCATTGCAGAAAATGAAAGTGACTTACAAAATTTGGTCAGTGTTTTTGATAGGGTATGTAAAAGGAGAAAGCTGAAAGTAAATGTCAACAAAAGTAAAGTGATGGTTTGTGAGTTAAGTAGAAGTGAGGTTGTAGATTTTGTATGCCCATATAGAGTGGGAACTGAATGTGAAAAAAATGCTAAATAATTTTGAATGGTGAAGAAATGGAGGAGGTCAATGAGTTTAAGTATCTTGATCAGTTATGTGCAAGCATGGTAATACGGAGGGTGAGACAAGAGAAAGGGCATTGCAAGGAAGAAGGGTGGTAGGGTCTTTGGGACGTATCATGAATGGCAGAAGTGTGAGCATGGAGGTAAAGAAGGATTTGAAAAATACAATAATAGTACCAACCCTCACATATGCAAGTGAAACATGGGCCTGGAATGAAAGTCAAAGGTCTAGAGTGTAGGCAGTGGAAATGAGTTATTTGAGGAGTGCATGTGGTGTGAGTAGAATGGATGGAATAAGTAATTAAAGTGTGTATGAACGTTTTGGAATATGTCACGGGGGTGAAGGGAAGAGGTGTTGATTGGTGGAAGAAGTGAAGTGACACTTTAAAATAGTTTGGTCACATGGAGCAAATGGAGGAGAGTGAGATGACCAGGATGGTGTATGTGAGTGAGATGGAGGGAGGGAATAGAGGACGACCTCCAATGAAATGGAGAGAGAGGATGCAGGCGTGCGTTAGGGAGAAGGGGAAAGATCCTTGAGAAACTTTGTGCAGACAAGGAGGAGTGTCTGGATAGAAAAAAGATGGAAACTCTTCTGCCATGGCCATTCCTGGTAGGAGCTCCTTCAGCATGCGTCCCGATGAAATGATGATAAAGATTGACCTTAACCTGTATTTGAGATAATTCGCTGAAGCCTGTGCATATAACACCTGTAAGGAGGGGTTGGGGGCAGTGAGATTAGCTTAGGAAGCTGGTTGGAGGTCACGACTCTGATTTACAACAGTGCAGCCCTGCTGTAAAGAAATATTCAATTTTATCTAACTAGTTTTATATAGCACAGCTATCATTTGATGTGAATATGCAGAATGAAACAATTAACATTTCAGTGCATCCCAAGAGAAATCGTTCTTGCATGAAAGACCTGTGAAATCCAAGCGAAATGAGCTTTAAAAATATTGTTTACATTACATACTGAGTACCTGCTTTGGGTGAATCTTTGTGCCTTCAGCGAAATTATCAGAACATTTGAGGCCAGGCATCTCGGCAGAAAGCGAGCCTCCTTTGTTTATTGTCTGTGTGCGATAATGGCATCCATCCAATAGTGTTTTCCTCCACCCACAACTCCTGGCTCTAAAGCCATCACCTTTGAACTGCCTACACTCCTGGTAGCGGCATCACCTTTGACCTGTTCATGCTTCTGGTAGTGGCAGTCGTCCACCCAAGGTCTTGGATCATCTCGCACAACAACCTGCAATCATTTGAGGGTGAAGTATAATATGCTGGGAGCGAAGCCGGTAACCTCACTGAGACACAAAACACCTGGCCTTCCCTAGTCTTGGAGAGAGAGGGTGGGGCTGATACATGCATGGCAGAACTCAGCAAACAATGTAATGTAAATAGATTTTCAAGAAGCCCAATTTGGCTTGATTTCACAGGGCTTTCATGCAAGAACGATTATGGATGAGGAAATGCCTAATAGCATTTATATTTTTTCTCATTTACCAATAAATAAAACAATGAGAATGATCGCTACATTATTACTAATGTTAGATCACTTATTATATTGAAGTGTAATTGTTGAAAGTCCAAACGAAATACAGATAATTTATGATGATTGAAAAAATACTTTGTAATTCTTTACAAGAACTCCGCTACTCCAGTGCCCCCCCCCCCCAAAAACAACCCTGGGGGGAAAGGGAGATTGACTGAAATATGGGACTCCCAAATTTACACCCCAAATCCTAAAATAGAGTAAATTTTCTACTCTAAAAGTGTACTGAACTGCGTATATCTGACAGCTACACTGTACGTCAAGTATATTTAAACTTCTCCAACCTGTCTTTACCTAACCAAAACTGACCCTCCCTCTGCTAGGTTAGGTTAGAATAGATTACAAGACAATATATTAATGAACTCCTTAAACATTTAACTGAGAATTTTCCCTATCCTAGGAAATATTTTATAGTAGTTTTGGAAGCCCATTTTTCAGTTAATTTGACTCCTTCACAACCCCAATTCTCCACAGGTTCCTAGGCTTGTCTTGGGGGTAGGGCAGGGCTGAGCAGAGGAGGCGGATTTCTTGTAAAGAGTACCAGTAGCTCAAGCGTGGGCCTGTGACCCAATAGTCGCTGGCTGGCAACTCTGGAATAATACCTCATTAACTGAAGATGGTCACTATAGTAAGAATGGGAGGGGAAAATGATCAGGATAGTGATTTCATTGCTTTCCTAAAGTCCACCACAGGTCGAAATGAACCATCCTTTTGGTGGGATAAAAGTGATGAATTCACGGGAATGTGATTCTGAATGACTCCTTGAGCAAACATGTCATCCCCTCCTCTCTTCCTCCCCTTCATCCCCTCCCCCTCGTCTCCACACAGCAGTTTATACATATCCCGGCTGCTCATTATCATTAATACGCAGCCTTGAGTCAGGTCTAATGGCCTCGCATCACAGCCAATTAATTAAGCGGCACAGCTGAAGACAAAGTCCCGGACGATAGGCCTTGTGTCTGTGTCCGCTGCTGCTCTGTCCTCTATTTTACATGTGTTTTCTTTATAATATTCCGTCTTTAATCCGAGTTTGTTTTTCCTAGCGCCACCGAGAGTTCTTTCCGCCTGGGTACGTGTGGGGAGGGGGATGAGAGGTGTAGGGTATGTGGCCATTTGTGGAGGCAGGAGGAGGGTGTCTTGTTTTCATCATTATCTCATGTAATTCTCCTCATCTCTTTGGGTTCCTTTTGATTTTTATGAATTGTAAGCATTTTTTTTAAAGAATGTATTTTTTGTTGTTGGAAGGAAAGCTTTATTATCGTTAGTAAGGAACGTTTTAAAATGTCAAGTTTACTTTTTGAATTCTTTAGCATCTTACATATTTTATTCACAGTTTCATTGACGTTGAAATGTTGGTTTGCTCGAGAGTAATTTCAAGCACCTTGCATACTCATTCACCTATCTTCATTATTTTATGTAAATTTGAATATGTTTACATTTGGATTTCCTCCGATTACATTTTCCTTTCTTGAGTCAAGATAAGACACTTGTCCAATCAAAAGTATTATTTTTTTAAGCACGTTCTGCACTAATATATGAATGCTGTATGATTTTCTACCAAGGTATATCAAAGTTGTCATGTACACTTCTTTACAGATTTAAACCTTTGGAGTGAGGGTTATTCAACTCAATATGTTCTTAAGTGTTCTTCTTATACCTCGGGAGCAATCTTTTTTTTTTTCATTATTTCATCTTTCAAATAGCCTGTCTCATCTACCAAATTATAGGACAGGGGAAATATTGTGCCAAGTTCTAAGGCTGTATTTCATTCCCATTACTACGCCAATCTCTTCATCCTTGTTTAATATATTTCGAATTTGCTTCTCCTTGCTGTTCACTTTCATTCAAGTTAACATCAAAGTGCAAAATGGAATAAAATAGTGAAAGTCGAGATAAGTTGTTTAATTCAGAAGGCATTTATTTTTCGTTGAAAGATGTCGCTTCCTACTAACTTGAGTTAGTGGCAGGGTTTTCTGCATCCCAGGACAAAGGCATCAAAAGCGTGACCTGATATTTCTTTTGTGCCCGAGAGTTTATTGTTTCATGACGTGTTGATTAGGTGGAGTCTGAGAGCGTGGGAAAAGATGCATACACCTGAGACCTGCAGACAATTGGCAACACACACACACCACACACACACACACACACACACACACACACACACAGGTAAACATAAAAATAAATAGCATAAAAATAAGACAGAAATAAATGGAATAGAGAGTAAAATAAAAACTAAAACTAATTAAACTGAATAAATAAATACATAAATAGATATATAGAGAAAAAATATAAACAAATACATCTAAAAGTGAATGAAAATGAACATATAAAAGATAATAACTCTGATAATCGCTTCTGATCTCAACGTCAGCAAAAAAGGAAACAATAAAAATAAGAATCATGATATTAATAATCGTAATATTAATAAAACGAAGAATAACAGAAAAGCTCTTTTTAGTAAGAATACGAGGATAATCTGAAGACTCGCACAATACCTTTAATCTTCTTTTTCGGAGGAGATTTCTACCTATGAATTATTTTGGGAGACTAGCGTATTAACGCCGCAAATAAATATAACGACTTTTCGTCTACTCAGAATAAACGCGAACAATGGCGCTCAAAACTCTCCATTGTAACTGAGACACCTTTCCTCCCTCTTGCTCCCAGCCCTCTTCATTCCCCTCCCTTGCTCCTCCTCCCTCCCTTTACTTCCCCTCCCTCCCTTTTCTATCACTAGCTTCCTAACTTCCTTCCCTTCCTCCTTACGTCCTCTTTCTCTCTTCTCCTTCCTCTCCCTCATTCCTCCCTCTCATCTCCTTTCTCCCCATCCCCCTTCTCTTGCCCTTGCCCCAATTAACGCTTCTGTACCAAGTCCACCTGGAAAAATGTCCCACCAACACCTTTTGACACTGATAGAGAGACTTCCTCTTGTGTGTGTGTGTGTGTGTGTGTGTGTGTGTGTGTGTGTGTGTGTGTGTGTGTGTGTGTATGTGATCAATTTGTGTATTCCCACTATCCACAACTCTTGCAATTTATCATGTCTAACAATTGCAGTCATATATTCTTATCCATCGTCATCTTTTTTATAGTAGGATTTTTCATTTTGTTTTTGGGGTGGCTTGGGGCAAGGCAGGAGAAAACAAGATATAACAGCAAGAGAACGACAAGCCCAACTCAAAGGACAAAACATAAAATTAAAATAGCAGCTACCCCTGCTCCTGTAAAAAATAAGATGAGAGAATATGAAAAAAGTCAGTTTCCCAATTGGATTGATAAAATAATAAGAATGTGTATGAATGACTATGAAAAAAAAGAAATATTCGATACTGCTTCACTCCAAGAGAATAAAGGAAATACGCAAAAGAAGTTATCACCTTTTTTGAGAGAACTATCTTACGATAATTTACCTCTGATAATTAAAATAAGGAGGGACATCAAGGCCAACAAAGATGTTTTCAGATATTCTAGCAAAGGGATGAAAAATTAATTATAATATCCAATTTATGCATCAGAAAGTTGAACCTTATGGCACGAGACTGAGCTTGGGAAAAAATATTGACATTTCTTTTGGGTCGTGTGAAGAGACTCATTAACTTCAAGCAGTTAAAAAGTGAACGGTGTTAGCAACAAAAAGGTAGTACTATTTAAATGATGGATTACATGCAGTTGATTATGCACTAATATGTCTGTCTGTGATGATGCAAAATGCCCCTTCTGCTTACTTCCGCCTCTCCAGCTTGTGCTGTGATTTAAAAACAAACAGTAATCAAATACTGTTAACATACTTCATCCTTCAAAATCAAGAGACTTACACACATTTAAGGAGTGAAGAACAGACCATTAAAACAAAATATGCATAAAGTTGAAATTAAATTGTTGGCAAAAAGCTCAATAATTCTTCTGAGCAGCCAATATCCTTAGAGGCGACGGCAGACGAAGGACCGATCAAACCAGCAATGCATAATCTTCAGTTGCTAGATGAAATCATCTCAAAAATGCAGAGAGAGACGGAAGAGGAAGAGAGAGGTGGAAGAGGTGAGGAAAGGATGAAAAAGAGACTGAAGAGAACAATTGAAAGCAACAACAAGGATGATGAAGAAGGAGAAGATAGAGTGATTGAAGTTGAAAAGGGGGTAAAAAGGAATGAAAGAAAAAGGAAAAAATGAAGAAGACAGGTAGAGGCAGGTAGGAGAATGAGGAATAAATAAAAGACGGAAAAAACAAACAGATGGAACTGGCCAAAAACGAAAGAAACACAAAGGACAATAAGAAAATAATGATAAAGATGGAGAAAGGAAATAAAAGAAAAAATACTTTGCTGAATACAGAAATAGTAGGAAGGAAAAGGAAGGAGAGAAGCAATTGATATAGATGTGAAGGCCAGCTGATATGTTTTAGAGAGAGAGAAAAGAGTGAGAGGAAGAGGGTGAGAGAGAGAGGATAAAGAGAAAGAAGTGTGCAATACCGTGCTCAAAGGGAGAGGGAGGAGGGAGGAATAGTAGATAAATCAGATGAAAGAGAGTAAAACCGGTGAGCAAGGCAGAAAGTAATGAGGGAGAGCGATTAAGAGATGAGAGAGAGAGAGAGAGAAGTGGGAGATAGGAAAGAGAATGGCGAAGGAGAGCGGAAAGGAGGAGGATGATGAATCAGAGAAGAATTAAGAAGGAGGAAGGTAGAGTGAGGTGAGGGAGAAAAGAAGATGGAGAGTGAGGAAGGTAAAGAAGATGAGGGAGAAGGTGGTGAAGATAGGAAGGAGGAAAGAAGAAGAAGGATGGAGGAAGGAGGTCAGGAGAGAGAGAAAGAAATTGATGGCAGGAAAGAGGAAAGAAGTAGAAAGTATATAAGAAAATTGAAAGGAGGAGGAGGAGGAGGAGGAGGAGGAGGAGGAGGAGGAGGAGGAGGAGGAGGAGGAGGAGAAGAGGTGAGACGGAGGTACTTAGAAGTAAGGCACCTCGCTTATGACCAGCCTCCTCCTCCTCCTCCTCCTCCTCCTCCTCTCGAGTCCTCTTCTCCCTCTCTTTCTCATTTTTTAACCTTTTCGTTATGTGCATTTTATTTCCCGTTCGTATATTTTTTCCTGAAGTATTTTTTCCATTGATTTTTCCCCGTACTATTTTTTCCGTACTGATTTTTACGATACAATTTTTTTCCATACGGTTTTTCCTTTACTGATTTTTTCCTGTCTGATTTTCTTTCTTTCTCATAAATGTTGTTCTTTCGTGTTGTCTTTTATTCCTTTATTGCTTTTGTGCATACACCTTGATTATGTGTGTATGTGTGTGTGTGTGTGTGTGTGTGTGCGTGTGCGTGTGTGTGTGTGTGCGTGTGTGCGTGTGTGTGTGTGGCCACGTGCATCAGGTATTCCCCTGCAGGGGAAGGTGTTGAAGGTCCTCTCATTCTAGCTAGAGCCTCGTCGTCCAGCAACGGCCGTGGTTCAGATCCTTATCTCTCTCTCTCTCTCTCTCTCTCTCTCTCTCTCTCTCTCTCTCTCTCTCTCTCTCTCTCTCTCTCTCTCTCTCTCTCTCTCTCTCTCTCTCTCTCACTCTCTCTCCTGTCTGTATCTATCCCCATCTATCCTATCCATCTGTCTTTCAACGTTCTAGATTCTTGTTTTTTTTCTTGTTCTTGTTCGTCTTTATCAACTATCATCTTCTTCTTCTTCTTCTTCTTCTGTTCTTCTTCTGTTCTTCACCGCCTTATGCTTCGTTTTCTTTGAAATCTCATTTTACCTATTTTCTCAGTTCCTCCTCCACTCGTCTTCCTCCTCCTCCTCCTCCCTCCAAACACAGGATGAAAGAAAACCAAGCAATGGAGAGAGAGAAGGCCGTTAGGAGGAAAAGAATTGGGTGGCTTAGAGAAGTGTTGACAGGGGAAGGGAAGGGAGGGAAGGGAAGGGAAGGGGAAGGGAGGGAGGAAGAGGAGGAGGAGTAAGGGAGAGAGAAAGAATGGAAGTAAACTGAAGGTGTAAAGGAGCCAGGATTAATTGTTAAAGAGCAGGAGGAGGAGGAGGGAGGAGGAGAAGGAGGATGCAGGATCTAAAGGGAGGAGGAGGGAAGAAGAGAGGGGTGAGGTAAGCCAGGAAGGATGGAGGAAGAGAATTGGATAAAGCCTGGAACCTTGGAAAGCATGAAAATACGAGAAGCATCAAGCCCTATTAACTTATTACGAGGGTTGCCCGATGTAGTGATTTAATCTGCTCGACAAATCGTCACCTTGCCTCCAGAGCAGATTCAAAGCACTTCTCAGTGCGATGTACATTCAGTTAATTCCTGACCCTATGACAAACTTCTGGTCGTTTCCGATTTTTAAAGGGAGTTGATGGATTTCGCACTGGCTACTTCCTACAGGGAGGAATTTGTTCCAGTGGCGGATGGCTCGGTTTGACGAAAAACCCCAAAAACCGAAATGTCTGTATTATATTTTTCTCGTTTTTCTCATTTTTTATAGTTCTTGAGGGAAGGGACGGAGGGAGGTGATGGGAGCAGCTGCAGAGAGGGTGAGAAGGAAGGGGATGAGCAGAGTGGGAGGCAGGCATGGAGGAGGAGGGGGTGAGGGCAGACTGAGAAAGGGTGAGAGGGAACCCCCCAGAGAAGGAAGGATGGGGTGAGGGAGGCTGGAGGGAGGAGGGAGGAGGAGGTGAGGCAGGCTGAAGGAGAGGAAGAGGTGAGGCAGAATTTGAAGAAGGGAGGGAGGTGAGGCAGGTTGGAGAGGAGGGAGAAAGAGGAAGAGGGTGAGCAGTTGGAAAGGAGGAGGAGGGAGGGTGGGGAAGGCAAGATTGGAGGCTGAAGGAGGAAGGAGAGGAAGGGGGTGAGAGCAGAGTTGGAAGAAGAGAGGAGAGGGGTGAGGAGGAGGCTGGGAGAGGGAGGAAGAGGAGAGGAAGGGTAGAGGCAGGTTGGAAGGAGAGGGGAGGAGGGTGAAACAGGTTGGAGAGGAGAGGAGGAAGGAAGGGAAGGGGGTGAGCAGGTTGGAAGAGAGGGGGTGAGGCAGGTTGAGGCAGGGAGGAGGGGTGAGGCAGATTTCTGCAGCATTATGCACAGGATGGCGATCAGCAACCTTTCTCATTCACTGGGGCCAACCTCCTCCACTCCCTCCCTCCACTCCCTAATTCCTCCACTTCGTTCACTCCCTATTCCTCCTCCTTCCTTCCATTAACTTCCCTCCTCCCTCCCTCCTTCCTCCTTCCTCTCTCCTACTTCCCTTCCTCATTTATTCTCTCCACTTTCTCTTCCTTCTCTCCTCTTTCTCCTCCCTCCCTTCTAAGTTGGCCTTGACTGCCATTCCTTCCCTCCCTCCTACCCTCCTTTCTACCTCCATCCTCCTCCTCCTCCTCCCTCTACCTCTCTCCTCCTCCCTTCTTCCTCTCCCGTCAAAGATTAGCCTTGTAAATATTCCACTCTCCTCCTCCCTCCTCCTCCTCCTCCTCCTCCTCTTCCTCTCTCCCTCCCCTGGTCAGCCTTCGAACCGAGCCTCACTTCTTTTTTTCTTCTCTGCTCCATTTCTGTCTTTTTAGTGGTAGTAGTAGCGTGATGATGATAGTGGTAATGGTGGTGTGTGTTAGTGGTGAACAGGTTAGTGATGATGGTTAGGTCTGTTGGCTGTCACTTTTGTGCTCTCTCTCTTTCTCTCTCTCTCTCTCTCTCTCTCTCTCTCTCACTCTCTCTCTCTCTCTCTCTCTCTCTCTCTCTCTCTCTCTCTCTCTCTCTCTCTCTCTCTCTCTCTCTCTCTCTCTCTCTCTCTCTTTCTGTGTGTGTGTGTGTGTGTGTGTGTGTGTGTGTGTGTGTGTGTATGATATTGATATTATTGTGTTTTGTTCAGGTGATAATAGCAGTCATTAACTTCAGCGCAGACAGAGTGCTTATTGGGATAGCCTGAGAGAGAGAGAGAGAGAAGAAGCACACTTGTCAAAGCGAAAATCTCTCTCTCTCTCTCTCTCTCTCTCTCTCTCTCTCTCTCTCTCTCTCCACATCAACATTCCTCCACGAGCATAAGAAAAACTCAACTAACTTCTTTGCCGTATTTTCCTAAATGATTGCTCTCTCTCTACTCTCTCTCTCTCTCTCTCTCTCTCTCTCTCTCTCTCTCTCTCTCTCTCTCTCTCGCGATTTATCCACGTCTTCATTCTGTTTCCCTCCTCTTCTTCTTCTTCTTCTTCTTCTTCTTTGCTTCTCTCCTTCCCTCCTTCTCCAGTTTTATCCTCTCCTCGTTTTTCTTTTTTTTCCTTCAATTTCAAGTTTTCAGTCTTCCCACCTTCTTTCCCTTCACTCCGCTAACTTGTTCCTATCGTTTCCTTCCTTCCTTCAACCCTTCTTCCTTCCTTTCTTCCATGCTTCTTGCCTCCTCTTTTAGCACTTGTTTTTTTCTTTATTGTTATTTTCTTTTCTCTGCTTTTATTTCTTCCTTCCTTGCTTTTCTTGTTTGTCTTTCTTTCCTCCTTTTCTCTCCTTTTCCATTTTTCTTTTTCTTCTGTGGTACATCACTTCCTTTCTTTCCTTCTTTCCTTTAATTACTTTTTTCTTTCTCTTTCTTCCTTGCTTTATTATTTTCTGTTTTCCTTCCTTCCTTTCCTTCCTTCCTTCCTTCCTTCCTTCCTTCCTTTCTTCCTTCCTTCCTTCCTACTTTTCTCCTCCACTTTCCTCCACCCTTTACCATCTTACTCCTCCACATCATTCACTCCACCATCTCTCCCTCCTTCTTCCTCCCACTCCCTCCACTCCCTTTCCTAATGTCTTTCTCCTGCATGACACCCCTCTCTCTTCCTCCCTCTTTCCCTCCCTCTCTCCCCTCCTGCTCCCTTCTGTGAACAATATTGTGTGTTAAAAAAGACCGATAATTTAATTTCTCACAAATTCTGTTTCAAACAGAGATTTGCCGTACTGTGGCAAGGGAACTGCAGGGAGTAGCTGGGAGGAGGAGGAGAACTGGAGATGGAGGAGGAGGCTGGACGATGGGGAGGAGAGGACTGCTGAGGAAGGAAGGAGGAGCCTGGACATTGGAAGGAGAGGAACTACAGGAAGGGAGGAGAAAGAACTGGACGATGAGAGGAAAGGGAGTGGACTGCAAGGGAAGGGAGGAAGAAACTGGACGATGAGAGGGAGGAGAGTGGACTGCCAGGGAAGGAGGGAGGAAGAACTGGTTTGATGGGGAGGAGGGAGAGTGGACTGCAGGGGAAAGGGAGGCCGAAAGAATTGGACGATGGGGGAGGGGAGAGGACTGCAAGAGGGAGAAGAACTGGACCGATGGGGAGGAGGAGAGAGTGAACTACGAGGAAGGGAGGAGAGGAACTGGACGATGGGAGAAAGAGGTGGACATTGCAGGGAAGGAGGAGAGAACTAAACGATGGGAGGAAGGGAGAAAGGACTGCAGGGAAGGGAGGGAGAAAGGAACTGGACGATAAGGAGAAGGGAGAAGGACTGCAGGGAAGGAGGGAGAAGGGAACTGGACGATGAGGAGGGGAAGGGAGAAAGGACTGCAGGGAAGGGAGGGAGAAGAAACTGGACGATGGGGAGGAAGGAGAGGACTGCAAGGAAGGGAGGAGAAGAACTGGACGTGGGGAGGAAGGAGAGGGACTGCAGGGAAGGGAGGAGAGGAGACTGGACGAAAGAGAGGGGAGGAGGAGAGAGGAGTTGGAAGGAATGGAGGGAAGGAAAGGAAGGGAACACGAATTGAGGAAGAGGAGGTGAGGAATTGAAGGAAGAAGGAGCTTTGGAAAAGAAGGAGGAAGAGATAACTGGACCTAAAGGAAGGAGGAGGGGAGAGGAGAGGGAAGAAGGAAGGGAAACAGGCAAGGAGCGTGGTAGGTGTTTTAGATTTAAGTAAGACAGGGAGAATGATTGAGGGAGGAGCCAGAGTGAGAAGGGCAAAAGGAGAATGCTGCTGAGGGGAGGACCAGATCAGGAGGGAGAGAGGTGAGGATGGGAGGAAAGCAAGGCATGCAGGGAAGGAGTTTGAGGGCCCAGAGAAGGGATAGAAAAGGAGGGAAAGGAGGGAGGAAATAAGGGATGAGGCATAAAGTAAAGGGAGTGAAGTGAAGCAGAGAAAGGGAAAGAGGAAGGAGAGGAAGGAGACAGAGGGAAGGAGAAAGAAGGAGAGAGGAGGGAGGGCATAAAGAAAGTGAGGATGTAGAGGCAGGCAGAGGAAGGGAAGGAAGGAGAGAGGAAGGGAGAGGGAGGAAAAGAAGGGAGGGGCATAAGAGAGGAAAGGAAGTGGGCAGGCAGAGAAAAGGGAAAGGAGGAAGGAGAGAGAGGGAAGGGAGAGGGGAGGAAAGAGAAAGGAGGGAGGCATAGAAAGCAAAGGAAATGAGGCAGGCAGGGGAAGGGGAAAGGAGGAAGGAAGACAGAAGGGAGACATGCAGAAAGGGAGAGACAGGAAAAGGCAGGAGAGGAGGGGTAGGGAGGGAGTATGAGGGGGGCAGAATGTGATGACCAGCGCGATAATTCAATAAGACAATTACCATATTTTAACATTTCTTCCACGTCGAGAAGGGCGAAGGGGGGAGGGAGATAGAGAGGAAGAGAACGAAGGAGGGAAGAGGAAGGAAGGGAGGAAGAGGAGATGTGAAGGATTGGGAGAGGTGATTTAGAAAGAGGGAGCAGAAGAGAGGAAGGAAAAGAAGGGAAGGAAGGAGAGAAAAGAAAGGAGGGAGGGAGAGAGAGGGGAAAGACGAAGGGAACAGGTGAAGGATGATCAGTGAAGGAAGGAAGGGAGGGAGGAAAGGGGTAAAGGATAAGGAAAGAGAAATGAGGGAACAGGACAGAGGGAAGGAGAAGGAGGAGGGAGATATGGAGGAAGATGAAGGAGAGGCAAAGGAAGCGAGAAATTAGGAAGAAGGATGGAAAGAGAGGCAAAGGAAGCGAGAAATTAGGAAGAAGGATGGAAAGAGAGGAGATAAAGAGTGTGAGAGAGAGAGAGAGAGAGAGAGAGAGAGATCAAGTAATGGAGGAAAAAAAGCAAAAGAAGAGAGAGAAAGAGGAAGGAGGGAGAGGGAAGGAAGGTGAAGCCATGAAGCAGAAGGAAGGAAAAAGTGAAGGAGAGGAGAAGAAGAACCTGAGAGAGAAAAGGAACAGGAAGGAATAAAAGGATGAGGAGAAGGAGATAAGAGAGAGGGAAGGGAGAAAGGGATGAAGAAGGAAGGAGAAGAAAGATGTAAATGAACTCGTAAATATTGGAGAGAAAGAAGGAGGAGGGAGGAGGAGGAGGGAGGAGGAGGAGGAGGAGGAGGAGGAGGGAAGTTGATAGAGAGCAATTTAATGTGAAGGGAAGTTGGGCAGTTTGAGCAGGAAGGAGAAGAAGAGGAGGAGGAGGAGGAAGAGGAGGAGGAGAGGAGGAGGAGGAGGAGGAGAAGGAAGAAAAATGAAGGACGGAGTTTGTTTAACCTCAGACTTTTTTATTATTATTTTGTGTGTGTTGTGATGAGTTGTTACTATTATCATCATCATCATCATCATCGGGGTCAGCAGGTCACCCACGCCATCAGGTCACAATGTTACTGCGCTTCGCAGACTTTGTTATTTTTTGTTATTATTTGCGTTAGTTTTTGTTATCAGTGTTGTTGTTTTTGTTGTTTCGTTGGTGATGTGATAAGTAGTAGTAGTGGTGTTGGTAGCAGTAGTAGTAGTAATAGTAGTAGTAGTAACAACAACAACAGCAACAACAACAACAACGGTAGTAGCCGCGGTAATGAAAGCAAACACACACACACACACACACACACACACACACACACACACACACACACACACACACACACACACACACACACACACACACACACACACACACACACACTTTCCCCTCTACACACACGCACACAGACCACCCTCCCCCAACAACCCCACCTTCACCCCCACACAAACCCCTTTAAACACACACATACGTACCCCTACACACACACACACACACACACACACACACACACACATATCCACCCACCCCACACACAACCCACCCCTTCCACACACACACAAACAGAGGAAGAAAATACTACCTTTGCAATTTTGCCGAATATTAAGAGAAGCAAATTAAATTTCGGGAAGCCATTTTCGGGCCCACTGATCGGGAAGAAACTCTCTGGGGCCGCGGGAAACAAAAAAAGAACGGCCGGGGATAACTGGGTTCCGGGCGGGAGGGGAAAAAAAGAAAAGGAAAAAAAATACTGAGTTGAGGAAATCCATTGTTTGTGAGTACTTCCTGTGGGTCACTCGGGGAAATAAAGTCATCTATTTTTTTTTTTATTGGCATGGAAGACAGACCCAGGATTGAAAAATGAATGTGTGCGAAAATGCTCAAATAGAATTGTGTTATCAGAAATTGGACTTTATGTAACTCGTATATGTATTGTTAATCCTGTCTATCCTTGTCCTTATTATTATTCTTTTTCTTTTTCTTCTTTTTCTTCTTCTTCTTGTTCTTGTTCTTTTTGTTCTTCTTGTTCTTTTTTTTTTTTTTTTTTTTTTGTTGTTGTTGTTGTTCTTCTTCTTCTCTTGTTCTTCTTCTCTCCTTCTTCTTCTTCTTCTCATCATTATCATTATTTTCGAGATCTATGAAAGAGCACACAAAAAAAAAAAACACTACAGACCCAAACCGAGGCCCCTCGATGAACAAACACGGATACAATCAAACAATAGAGACAGTAACAGAAAACCAAGCAGAAGAATGAAAAAAAAGTAAGGTGGGGGAGGCCAAAAACAATACCTAATGAGTTAACAGGTGGGTGGGTGCGGGGATAACACCTGTACGGCTGGCTTACCTATATCATCCTTGTCTTAAATATAGGGGATGAAAATGGGAAGGAAAATATATCGGTGTCATATGAAGGGAAAATTTGTTTATATAAAGGTTGAAAAAGAGGAAAGTAAAGTAGGGAGCGGCGATTAGCGGGCTTTTTTTTTACCCTTTCTGTTGCCCTTGAGCCGTATCCTTTGATGTAAAAAAAAGAAAGTAGGTAGGTTGGCTTAAAAGAAAGTAGAGAAGTAGATTGGGTTGTAAATATCATCTGTTTCGTAGGTATAGTGAGTGGGAATGGGAGGTAAAATGCATAGTCAGAATGTTAAGGGAAGGCGTGTTTGTTTTATGGAAAGGTAGAAGCGAGGAAAATAGAATCGACAGGAATGACCAGGAAACATTTGCCGAGGAAGTCTTATTAATAGGTCTGAAAATTTTATCTTCGGGTAGTGTATAATTATATAAAGAGAAATATCATCACTGTCTTATATATTGCAGTAGTAGAAAGTAAATTGTTTAAGGAAGATGTGTTTATGAGTGAATGAGCGTTTTTCTAGGTTCTTGCTACGGAGGAAGCGTTAGACTACAACCAGGGTCATTAAACTACCCCTGGAAATGCCTTAAATAAACTCCTATAAGAAAACCGCGCCAAATATGTTAACTTTGGCACCGAAATGTTGCAGAGGAAGTAGTATTGAAAGCCCTGACATTTTTATCTTCGGCGAGTGTGTATATAAAGAGAAAGTTCCACCTCGGCAAAGTAAATATGATGGGAGGAAATTTTATCCTTGGAGAATGAAGGCAAACACATTTTTGAATAAGAATCCTCGGAGGCGGGCGGGCGGGCGGAGGAGCGTGTGTAGCGTGTATCCTTTAAACAAGAAGAAGGAAGGATGCGAGAGGGGAAAAGAAAAAGAGTCCTTCATGAAATAAGTTTGATGTCGAAAAATATTATCTCTCGGGGAAAAGGCTGAAGGAGGAAGGGAGGGAGGGAGGGAGGGAGGGATAGAGGGGGGGGAGGGAAAGTTTCGGCTGCCGTGCTGGGAGAGAGAGAGGAAAAAACTGTAATGCGACTTTTTTTTCTTCTTTCCCCAGCGACGAAAAGACACGGTACAAGATCTACACTTTTTACGGGAAAATATGAAAAGCTTAAGAAAATAAAAACCTAACTTCCCTTTGGAGTTAAAAAAAATAATACAAGAAATAAAAAAAAGAAGAAATGTTTCCCGTGAATTAATGTAAAGAGGCAAATATGTGTGTGTGTGTCTGCAAGTTAAAAAAAGAAGAAAAAGAAGGAAACACTCTCTCTCTCTCTCTCTCTCTCTCTCTCTCTCTCTCTCTCTCTCTCTCTCTCTCTCTCTCTCTCCTCTCTCTCTCTCTCTCTCTCCTCCTCTCTCTCTTTTTCCCTCTTCTATTTCTCTTTCTCTTTCTTCTCTCTCTCTCTCTCTCTCTCTCTCTCTCTCTCTCTCTCTCTCTCTCTCTCTCTCTCTCTCTCTCCCTGTATTCCTTCCTCCCTCAGCATAACTTTCCCTCTGTTGCACAAATTATCTCTCCTTCTTTTAGCTCCTGTTTATCCTCGTCCTTCCTCCTCCTATTCTCCTTCTTCTCCTCTTTCCTCAACCCTTTCCTCCCCTTCTCCTCCCCATCCCCTCCTCCCCATCTCCCCTTTCCTCGGACCCTGGCAGTGTAGTCTTAAAGTTGACCTGGGAGCTTTTCCCTCCTTCCCCTCCCCTCTTCCCTCTTCCTCTTCTTCCCCCTCCTCTTCCTCCTCCCTCCCCACATCCTTCTCTCCTCAAAATTTCTTCCCAGCCTCGGCCGTTCATTTTCTTTCGTTCTTTTGTTTTCATCCACTAGGCTCCTCCTCCTCCTCCTCCTCCTCCCTCTTCTTCTCTTGCCCTCCCCTCCTCCTTCTCCTTCTCCTCCTCTCTTATCTCCAGTCTCCCTCCTCCTCCTCCTCTGCCTCCCTCTCCTCTGACTTTGTTCTCCTCCCTTCCTCTTTCTCATCCTTAGCCTCCACTTTCTGTTTTTGTCTCCCTCCTCCTCCTCCTCCTCCTCCTCCTCCTCTCTCCTTCATCTTTTGTCTTCCTTTCTTTCTCCCCTTATCTCTATATCTTTCTCTCATATTCTCTCTCTCTCTCTCTCTCTCTCTCTCTCTCTCTCTCTCTCTCTCTCTCTCACACATTATTTCCTTCCTCCTTCTTCTGTTTTTCATCATCACTCTCTTCTTTCATCCTTCCCATCTTCCCTTTCTTCTATTCCTTCTATTCCACTGTTCTGCATATATGTCTTCGCCTCCTGTTGCTCTTCTTCTATTTTTTTCTTTCATTCCTTCTTTTTTTTTTATCATGGTGCTTTAAATATTTTGCTCATATTTTCCATAATTCTTTATCATCTCTTCCGGTTTTTCTTCCTTTTCTGTTTCTGTCACTTTCTGATTATCTCTTTCCTTTTGTTTATTTTTTTCTTTATATTCTTCTTATTTACTGTGTTTTCCATTCTTCTCTTCTCCTCTATAATTCTTCTTCTTTACCCTCTTCTCCATTCTTTCCTCTCTGTTTCTGTTTTCACATTTCTTGTTATTTAGATTTCTTCCTCATTTCCTTCATCTTTATCACACTTTTCCATCCTTCTCGCTTCCTTCATAATTTCCTTCTCTTCCATTCTTTCCCTTCCTTCCTATCACTTCATTTCCTCCTCCTGTTGCTTAGTTTTTCTTTCTCATTTCCTTCTTTATCACATTGTTTTCCATTCTTCTCTCTTCCTCCATAATTCCCTTTCTTTACCCTCTCCTTCCTCTCCTCCCTTTCTGATTCTGCTTTCTCCCTTTTTTGTTCCTTTGTTTTCTTCCTCATTCCCTCCTTCGTCTTTATCACTGTTTTTCGTTATTCTCTTTTCCCTCATAATTCCCTTTCTTTGCCCTCCCCTTCTTCCTCTCCTCCCTTTCTGATTCTGCTTTCTCCCTTTTTTGTTGTTTAGTTTTCTTTCTCATTCCCTCCTTCGTCTTTATCACTGTTTTTCGTTATTCTCTTTTCCCTCATAATTCCCTTTCTTTACCCTCCCCTTCTTCCTCTCCTCCCTTTCTGATTCTGCTTTCTCCCTTTTTTGTTGTTTAGTTTTCTTCCTCATTCCCTCCTTCGTCTGTATCACTGTTTTTCGTTATTCTCTTTTCTCTCATAATTCCCTCTCTTTACCCTCTCCTTCCTCTCCTCCCTTTCTGATTCTGCCTTTTCCCTTCCCTTTTGTTTACCTTTACCCCGTCAATCACAGCCCTCTCCATTCTTCTCTCTTCCTCCACAGTTCCCTTTCTTTACCCTCTCCTTCTTCCTCTCCTTCCTTACTGATTCTGCTTTTTCCCTTTTACCCTTTCAATCAGTCCTCTCCATTCTCCTCTCTTCCTCCATAATTCCCCTCCTTCCTGCCCTTCTGCCGTTGTTTTCCCCTTCTGTCATTCCTTTTTCTCTTCCATTTGTTTAGCTTTCGCCTCTTCATCCCCCTCTTCATCACCGTGCTTCCCATTCTTCTCTTCTCCATGATTCTCCTTCCCTTACCCTCTTCTCTATTCTTTCCTCCCTTCCTGACAGCGTTTTTCCCCTTCCTGTCCCTTCTCTCTCCCCGTCCCAAGCCTTTAAGTTGTGGAAGTAATGAACTGTGGCAGAGCGAGACCCGATAGTCCACGAGAGAGAGAGAGAGAGAGAAAGAGGGGGGGGAGAAGAGGGAGTATGTTTGTGTCTTTTGTGTAGAAAATTGTTATTATGATCGTCAGTAATGCTTAGAGAGTACAAAATGGTCGCGTTACGATTGTCAGTAACGTCACGCCTCTGCCGCACTGCACTAAGTTTATTCTGTATCTCTCTCTCTCTCTCTCTCTCTCTCTTTCACTCACTCACTTTTCCCCTCTCGCTGTGTGTGTGTGTGTGTGTGTGTGTGTGTGTGTGTGTGTTGAGTGCGTGTGAGAGAGTGAGGATCAAAGGCTGGGAGAGTGGTGCTCTTACCTGATTGACGTGAGAGAGAGAGAGAGAGAGCGAGAGAGAGAGGGAGAGAGCGAGAGCGAGAGAGAGAGATAGTAAAAAGAACTGCCTTTTCTCGCATGTTCTGCTCAGCTCTCAGTGCAGGGAGGAGGTAACCGGTATGTGTGTGTGTGTGTGTGTGTTTGTTTGTTTGCGCGCGTGTGTGTGTGTGTTTGTTTGTTTGTGTGTTGCTATGGTGCCGGTGATTGCCAGTGAGTCGGCGTTCACTGGAGGGCGTTGCTGCAGTGCTGGTGTTAATGTTCCGCTGCAGTGACTTTTTTTGCTTCCTCTCATTTGCTCTCTGTCAGGGCAAGTGTTTCCCTCCAGACCAACGGTGCCTGACTGTCGTACTCTGCCTCTTATATTTGCCGATTTCCGACCCCAACACTGCTTTCATTACCCAAATAACTGCCTTTATTTATTATTATTTTTTTTTTACAACAAAGGAAGAGGGAAAGAGAAAGTAAGGGAAGGATTTATATAAGAGAAGGGGAAGGGAAGGAAAGCGGGGAGGGATTGAAAGAAAGAGAAAGGAGAGGGAGGGAGATGGGGTGAAAAATGGAAGGAGTGTGGGAGGAGAGGGAAGAAGAAGGGGAGGGAAATAGTGAGGGAGGAGGGGAAAGAGGAAGAAAGTAAACAATAATAAAAAAAAGCCCGCTACTCGCTGCTCACAAAAAGAATCCAAAGAGGTGGCCGAAAGAGAGGTCATATATGATTATCGTTTAAATGGTTAATTATTGATGTTTCTTGGCAACAATTATGGGCCAGAAACAGATGAATACGCCGCTCTGAGTATGATAATCAGGCAACCGTGCTTTGTGGCGTTGCTGAATTAACAGAACACGGCTATTACGTTGACAAAGGAATGCAACTTAGGCCTATCTCCCTCGGGTCCCGTTCACCAGTTCATTTAAACCGATTGTGTCTGTGTTGGTAATGTGAAGGTTCCCACACGACCTCTTTATGTCAGGTTTGCCGATACACGACACTCCTCTTTGTTGTTCGGTTGTTAGTGAGTGCCCTAGCGTGGTACTAACTTCCTAATATACTGCGCTTAGTAATTTATATAAGTCACTTCGGCGTCTTCCCTTTCTTTCTCTCCTTTCTCTTTTTCTTTCAATCCCTCCCCGCTTTGCTTCCCTTCCCTTTCTCTTATTCAAACCCTTCCCTTACGCGGTACTAACTTTCTACTAAACTACAGCGCTTAGTAATTTATCTAAGTCACGTTATTATCTGTATTCTTCTTCGCTTGTGTGTGTCTAGCGTGGCGTCTTCCCTTTATTTCTCTCCTTTCTCTTTCTCTCTTTCAGTCCCTCCCCGCTTTCCTTCCCTTCCCCTTCTCCTATTCAAACCCTTCCCTCACTTCCTCTTTCCCCGCCTCCCTCTCTATTTCCCTCGCCTTCCTCTTCCCTCTCCTCCTACACTCCTTTCATTTCTCCCCTCCTATCCTTCCCTCCCTCTCCTTTCTCTCTTTCTTTGAATCCCTCCCCGCTTTCCTTCCCTTCCCCTTCTCCTATTCAAACCCTTCCCTTACTTCCTCTTTCCCCTCTTCCCTCTCCTCCTACACTCCTTCCATTTCTCTCCCCCTCCCTCTCCTTCCTCTCTCTTTCTTTCAATCCCTCCCCGCTTTCCTTCCCTTCCCCTTCCCTTACTTCCTCTTTCCCCTCCTTCCTCACTATTTTCCTCCCCTTCGTGTTCCCTCTCCTCCTACACTACTTCCATTTCCCCCCCCCCCTCTCCCTCCTTCTCCTTCCCTCCCTCCATCCCAAAGTAAAGCATTAAATATCTAGGGTAGTGGCAGTACATACAATTAAACACCAGGGTAGGCGGTGACTGAACAGATAGCAAGACGGCCCCGCGTTCAAGAGGACGCGAGTTCAATCCCCGACCGGTGCCACCAAGCTGGGATTTTTCAGCCGCCGCCGAGTGGCTTAAAACTACCCACATGCTGTCCAGAAGACCACCTATCAACCCGGACTCTAGATTCTAGGATTAAAGATGAGCTCCGGGAGGGCAGCATGAGCCAGTGCAAGATGGCACCACTATAAACACTCGCCTGCGCCAGAACGGGCTGGGCCGACCATCAGGACCCACCGGGAAGAAGCCTTGGACCGACCATCAGGATCCACCGGGAAGAAGCCTACCGGCGCAATAGGCCAAGACGTAAAAAAAAAAAAAAAAAAAAAAAAAAAAAAATAATAATAATAAAATTAAAATTAATAATAATAATAATAATAATAATAATAATAATAATAATAATAATAATAATCTTGTGTCACTGCGTATTCTAACTTGGCACTCACTGGCTAAAACTATCTAACTAACCTGAATAACTTGTTTAATTAACTAACCTAACATGATTAACTACCCGAAGTACAACATTAAAAATCCAAGTTAATGGAGGCATATACTATTACACAACATTATCTACATTCTTCTTCGTTTGCCTGTTTATCTTCTACCGTCGGAGTGGCTCTAACCACCTATTTACCTAACTAACCCAACTAGCTCAATTAATCGCCAAAGTATTGCATTTTTATCTAAGTTAATGACGCACATACTGTTATTTTATTATTAATTTTCTTTCTCTGTCTCACCTCACCCTAATCAAATAACTTAACCTAACTAACCATACTAATCACTAACTTAACTTAACCTAACTAAACTTTAACCTAACCTAACTAATCTAACCAACAAACCTAACCTAACTAAACTCTAACCTAACCTAACCTAACCTAACTAAACTCTAACCTAACCTAACCTAACTAATCTAACCAACAAACCTAACCTAACTAACCTAACTAAACTCTAACCTAACCTAACTAAACTCTAACGTAACCTAACCTAACTAAACTCTAACCTAACCTAACCTAATTAATCTAACCAACAAACCTAACCTAACTAACCTAACTAAACTCTAACTTAACCTAACTAACCTAACTAAACTCTAACTTAACCTAACTAACCTACCTAAACTCTAACCTAACCTAACCTAACTAATCTAACCAATAAACCTAACTTAACTAACCTCACTAATCACCAAAGTACATCATTTATACCTAAGTTAGTGGCGGCACGTAATATTACATACCCTTACTGCATTGTTCCTGCACCTCACCTCACCCTCTAACGAACCTAACTAACCCAACTAAACTAACTCAAACAAAACAAAAATCAATCGTCGGACATCAAACATAATAGCGGCATATACTCTTACCATTAAAATTCTCTCACTGCCTCTCCTCATCATACCCTTTTTCTTCCCCTTAGGAGGAGGAGGCGCGGCCGGTGCCTCCCATGCGTTGCTGAGGCCCTGTGTTGCCCCGCGCCCCGCCCGGAGTCAGCAGGATGGAGTGGGAAGGCCAAGACGTGGACGACCTGCTCGCCAACACCACCGTCGACATAAGTGAGTATTGTCCAGACGGTGACTCAGACGAGGGGAGAGGGTGGCAGGGAAGGAGGGGGAGAGGAACGAAAGGAGTGTAGGAGGAGGGGGAAGAAGAAGGGAAAGAGGAAGCAACGGAAGGGTTTGAATAAGAGAAGGGGAATGGAAGGAAAGCGGGGAGGGAATGAAAGAAAGAGAGAAGGGAGAGAAAAAAGGGAAGAGGAAAAGGAGGTGGGGGAAAGCGAGACGGTTAGAAGAATTAAAGGGGAAGGGAAGAGGAAGAGGAGGAATGGAGACAAGGAAGAGGAAGAGGAAGAGAGGGGGAGGGAAGGGAAGACGGTTGAAGAAGAGAAGGATAAGGTAAGGGAGATATGGAAGGAGTGAAAAGAGAAGAGGAAGAGAAAAAGAGGGAGAGAGAATGGGAAACGGTTTAAAGAAGGGAAGGGAGATGGGAAGGGAATGAGAGAGGAGAGGAAGATAAGAAGAAAGGAAGGAAAAGGAGACGATTTCAAGAAGAGAAGGGGAAGGAGAAATGAAGGAAGCGGAAGGAAGAAAAGCAGTCTGAGGGAGGGATGGGAAAGAAGGGGAGGGCAGAGGAAGGGGGGGAGGAGGGGAGGTCATTAAGGGTGCATAATGAAGGACTCAGGGCTTGGGTTTCAGGACGTGGCGGGTCGAAGGGTACGAAGGGTTAAGAAGTTAGGGCGAGGCTGTCACCGAGGAGCGGAAGTTTGTTGTCATTATTTATTATTATTATTATTATTATTATTATTATTATTATTATTATTATTATTATTATTATTATTATTATTATTATTATTATTATTATCGTTATTACTACTGTCACTTGTAAATTTGAGTTGCATGTTGAAATAAAAAAATGTTCATTGAAGTAGTAGTTGTAGTAGGGTAGTAGTAGTAGTAGTAGTAGTAGTAGTAGTAGTTGTAGTAGTAATAGCAGTAGTAACAAGCAGTACACTTAAACCAGCAGGAAGAAAAGTATAAGCAGCCTAACACTTTTAAATATATGCAGTTAACAATATTCACAACAACAACAATAACAACAACAACAACAACAACAATACCACCACCACCACCACCACCACCAAAAAAAAAAAAAAAAAAAAAAAAAACATCATCATCGTCATCACCAAGAGCCGAGTCCACACCACCCGGGCGGCGCGAAGTGTGAGCGACCTAATCAAGCAGTGAGGGGGGCGAGGCGGTGCATAATGAGTGTCACTGTGTTAATATTTGCCTTGCTTACATTACGTGCGTCCTGTAGGCTCGGTGGCGGGCGGGCGGGAAGGAGGTGGCAGGCGGACGGGCTGGGGAAATGGAAGCAGAAGTGGGAGTCAAAAGAAAGTGAAAGCAGGGGAGGAGAGGGAAGGGGGAGATTTGTGAAGATGGGAAACGGAGGAAGAAGAGAGGTACAGATGAAAAGGAAACAGAAGAGAAGGGAAGGAAGAGGAAGCAGGATGGAAGGGGGGGATGGAAAGGGAAAGGAAGGGAGAAAGTGCGTTGAAGAGGAAGGGATGGAAACGAAGAGGGGTGAAGAGGAAAGGAAGGGAAGGGAAGGAAAAGGAAGGGAAGAGAAGAGAAGAGAAGGAATGGGATGACATGGGATGGGAATGGAATGTAAGGGAAGGGAAGGGAAAGGAAGAAAATGAAAGGGAAGGGAGAATGATGAAAAGGAAGGGAAGAATGAAGAGAAAGATAAGGGGAGGGAGAAGGAGATGGGGAAATAGATAGAAAAGAGAAAAAAAAACAATTCGAAGTCGAGGGAGAAATGGAGTTGGGAAAGGATAAGAAAGAAAGGAATAGAGGGAAGGATAAGGGAATAACCAAAGATAGGAGGTCAGGAAAGATGACAGAGGGTAATAGAAGGATAGAACAAGGAAGAATTCAAGGAAGAAGAAACATAAAATCCCCAAAATAGTAGAAAAAAAGGAGGAACTTGAAGATAAACCAGAATTTAGCGAAGGAGGGAGATGGGAAGAGAGAGCAAGGGGGGTGGGGGGCAGGGACATTAAGGAGGTGCTCTGTATGCTTGCTCGGGGGAGTGTGGCTGACTGAGAGGGGGAGTTAAGGGGGGACTGTCTGTAACCTCGACGTAAGGGCAGGTGGGGTTGCTAGAGGGAGGAAGGGGGAAGGGGTGTCTAGGGGGGGTGTATGGGAAGGCTTATGTGTCATTGTTAACTTTTTTATATTATGTCTTAAAGAAGGAAAGAAAGAAAAAAGGAAGAGAGGAAGAGAATGGAAAAAAAAATTCTCACAAAACCTGATTAAGTCTACGGTAAATGGAACGAATGTTTCACTATCTCCTACACTCCATCCCGACACACACACACACACACACACACACACACACACACACACACACTCACACTCACATTAGACCAGTTGGCGTTGCGGTAGTTTTAGTGTCATTAAAGCTCGAAGTGGCGGTAGTTGAGGAAGTAGTTTGGGTGGTTTTGTTCCTGTTAGTGTTGGTGGTGGCAGTGGTGGTGGTGGTGGTGGTGATGAGGATGGTGGTGTTATCAGGGGTAGAGGGGGTGGTGGAGGTCTTGGTAGTAGTGGTGTTGAGGATAGTAAAAGTGGTGAAGGATTGTCTGGTGATGGTAGTGGTGGTGGTGGTGGTGATGACGTTGCTGGTAGTGGTGTTGATGGTAGTTGTGGTGTTAAGCATAATCAGGGGTAGAAGTAGTAGTAGGTCTCATAAAGGTAGCAGTTATGGTAGTAGTAGTAGTAGTAGTAGTAGTAGTAGTAGTAGTGATAAAATAGTGAACGATAGAAAGGAATAAAACGTAAGAAGGGAACGAAACTTTAGAACGTAAGAACGGAAGGAGAGGCACAAAACACGAAAAAAGGAGACAAGCAGTAGTAGTAGTAGTAGTAGTAGTAGTAGTGATAAGGAGGGTAGCAGCTGTAGTGGTGGTGGTGGTGGTGGTGGTAATGGCGGTGGAGTTAGTGGCGGAGGAGGCCAGTCTTATGATGACCGCCCCTTCCCTTTATTGATTACTGCCGGTCATTTCGTCGGAGAACTCGTAGGAGAACAGCTGATCCCCTCGTCTACAGCTGGGGGGCTGGGTGGTGGGGAGGGGAGGAGGAGCAAGGAAGAGGGAGAAGGGTAGGAAGGGGAAATGTTATGAAAGAGAAGGATGGGAGATGAAGGGGAGTAGGAGGAAGGCGGGGAAGGGATGGAAGAGGAGAAGAAGGGAGGTGAATGAGGAAGAAGTGAGGGGAATAGGAAGGGGTAGAAAAGATTGGATAAGGAGGAAGAAGAAGGAGAAGAAGAAGAAGAAGAGGAAGAAGAGGAGGAGGAAGAGGAGGAGTGAGTGGGTAACCTTCAACTGGTCATGGTATTTGGACGACTTGGCTTCAAACACTTCAGTATCCTCACTCCTCCTCCTCCTCCTCCTAGGCCATTCCCTCTCCTATTCTCTTCCTTCTCTTCCTTTTCACTCATTCTTTCCTCACTCTTTCATCTCCTCAACCCAACCACTGAAAAATTCCTTTGGTCTTCTTTTCTTCATTCTTGCTCCTCCTCCTCCTCCTCCTCCTCCTCCTCCTCCTCCTCCCTTCCTGTTCTTCCCTTCCCATTGGCGGTGACTTCGCGGGTGGGAGAGAAAGGGGAGAGGGAGAGAAGGAGGGAGGGAGAGGAAAGGCGCCGCTGTGTCTGTCTACTGCCGGAATCTCATGACTAAGCCTTCGATTTCTTCCACTCCTCTCCTCCTCTCTCTCTCCCTCCCTGTTTTACTCCCTATCTGCGTACCTACAACTCCCTCCGTTCTCCCTCCCTGTCTCCTCCTCCTATTCTCAATTCCTCCTAACCTTTCTTCCTATTGTTCTTTCACACACACACACACACACACACACACACACACACACACACACACACACACACACACACACACTCTCTCTCTCTCTCTCTCTCTCTCTCTCTCTCTCTCTCTCTCTCTCTCTCTCTCTCTCTCTCTCTCTCTCTCTCTCTCTCTCTCTCTCTCTCTCTCTCTCTCTCATTCTTTCATTCTTTATTTATTCATTTCTTTTCTTTTTATTTAAATCTTTCTTTCTTTTCATTTTCATTTATTCTTTCATCCTTTCGTTCCTTCTTTCTTTCTTTCCTCTTTCTCTCCATTTCTTTCTCTCTCTCTCTCTCTCTCTCTCTCTCTCTCTCTCTCTCTCTCTCTCTCTCTCTCTCTCTCTCTCTCTCTCTCATTTTTTCACCCTTTATTGATTTTTATTTCTCTTTTCTCTTTATTTAAATCTTTCTTTCTTTACTTTTTCATTTATTCTTTCTTCCTTTCGTTTTTTCTTCTTTCTTTCCACCTTTCTCTTTCTCTGTGTATTCCTTTTCTTTCTGTCTCTATCTCTATCTCTCTCTCTCTACATATTTCAAAGATTTCAATTCTTCCATTAATTTTGCTTCTCACTGTATCGTGTTACCTATTAATCCTTCCCATATTCGTTTTCTCTTTCCTCCTCCTTCCTTTCCTCTCCTTCCTGTATTACCATTCTCTCTCTCTCTCTCTCTCTCTCTCTCTCTCTCTCTCTCTCTCTCTCTCTCTCTCTCTCTCTCTCTCTCTCTCTCTCTCTCTCTCTCTCTCTCTCTCTCTCTCTCTCTCTCTCTCTCGATATTCCTGATTTCCATTTACTCTCCCCTCTTGTTTCCTCCTACTTCTGCCTCCTTTTTCCTCCTCCTCCTCCTCCTCCTCCTCCTCCTCCTCCTCCTTCTCCTCCTCCTCCTTCTTCTCCTCCTCCAAATAAAAAGGAAAATAAATGCATGAGAGAGGAATAAAGAAATATAAAGAAGGAAATAATAACGCTAAGGGGGAAAGAAGAAAAGGAAGTGTAAGGAGGAGAACATTATGGAGAGCAAGAAGGAGAGAAAAAATGTTGCCGGAGATGAGGAAGACGATGATGATGAATGTGTAAGGGGGTAGAGAATGGGAAGTCAGAGTGTGGGGGGGGGGGGGGAAGGTGTAGATGGACAGCTTTTCCTTCTCCTCAAAGAATGCTTATCCATTATTTTATTTGTTTTCCTATTAGGGGCAGTAAGTAGCGGGCTTATTTTTCATTATTATTTTTTTTAAGCCCTTGAGCTGTCTCCTTCGCTGTAAAAAAAATATTCAAACTTAACGGTTTCTGCCTCCTCTCCTCTTTTCTTCCCTCCCTCCATCCCTATCTACATACCTAGCTGGATTTCTTTTTCAAACCGAGTCATCCGCCACTTCAACAACCTTCCCGCAGACATCGTAAGTGCGGAAACCATCAACTCCTTTAAAAATCGCCTCGACCGCTACTTTGATGCGTCAGGAGTGAGCTGAACGTACCTACCGAAGTGCTTTGATCTGCTCCGCCGGCACTGAAAGCCTGCAGCGAGGATTAAGTTACCAGAGTGGGCAGCCTCGTAATGAGAGAGTATAGGCTTGCTGTTACCCGTCTTTCTATACTTCCATGTTTCTGAGTTTCCATTTTCTCTCTTATTTACTCTCCCTTATTCCTGTTTTCTATTTTTTTCATTCTCCCTCGCCCTCTGTATTACATGGCGGATTGATGAATAGATGAATAGATTGGTAGATAGATAAGAAAGGAGAGGAGAGAAGAGAAGAGAGGAGAGGAGAGGAGAGGAGAGGGAAGGGAAGGGAAGGGAAGGGAAGGGAAGGGAAGGGAAGAGAAGAGAAGAGAAGAGAAGAGCAGAGAGAGAGGGAGAGAGAGAGAGACCCTCCCTTGTCCTCATCAATAGTGCTCAGAGTCCTTTTGCCGGAGGTGATGGACTGACCAGATAGACCCCCTCCCCTCCCCCCTTTCTAGCTCCCCTTCCCCCTCTAGCCCCCTCCCCACAACCCCCCCCTTCCCTTTTACTCATGCTTTACCTTTGAGCCCCTCCATTCCCTCCCCAACCATCCCTCCACTTCCTCCCTCCCCCTTCCATCCCCCAACCTCCTTTCCTCCCCTTCCCAACTAAAGCAATTCTCCCTCCCCCTTCTCCCTCCCCCTTCCTCCCCCTTCCTCTTCCCACCCTCCATGCTTTCCCCAACCAATCCCCCCCCCGGTTCCCCACTCCCCCAACCAAAAGCAATCCTCCCTTCCCATTCTCACTGCCCTCCCTCTCCCCCTCCCCGCCCCGCCACGCCCCGCCCACCTGATTTAACAATAGGGATGGGGAGGAGGTGTGGGGATGATTTCTCGTGGGGGTGGGGGTGATGGGGGTGAGTGGTGTGGCTCCCCAGGGCACTTAGCGGTGGTGGGGGGTTGGGGTGTGGACGTGGGGAGGAGAGGAAAGGGGGAGGATAGGGTGGGGAGAGGATAGGACGAATGTTGGTGTAGGTACGAGTGTGTCTGTCTGTCTGTCTGTCTGTCTGTCTGTCTGTCTGTCTGTCTGTCTGTCTCTCTCTCTCTCTCTCTCTCTCTCTCTCTCTCTCTCTCTCTCTCTCTCTCTCTCTCTCTCTCTCTCTCTCTCTCTCTCTCTCTCTCTCTCTCTCTCTCTCTCTCTCTCTCTCTCTCTCTCTCTCTCTCTCTCTCCTCCATTCAGTTCTTATCTATCATATATCCTCTCTTTCTCTCCCTTAGTCTCTCTCTTTCTCTCTCCCTCCCCCACTTCTTCCCTCCTTTAACTCCTCTTTCAGCTCCCTCTTTTTTCTTTCTCTCCCTTTCCTTCTCCCTCCATGCACCAGTCTTTTTCTACACTCCTCCTCCCTTGCTCTCTGACTCCCTTCTATCCTTCCCCTCATAACCTTCCCTTCCTTACGCTCTCACTTTCTTACCCTCATGAAGTCCTCCCTTACCTCTGCCCTTCATGTCTTTTCCTCCCTTATTTTCTCTCTCCCTCCCTCCCATCCTTTCCCTCATAGCCGTCTGTCTCTCCTTTCTTCCCATCCTTTCCCTCATTGCCGCCTCTCTCTCCTTCTCTCCTTCCCTCCCTCCTTTCCCTCAATAGCCGTTTCTCTCTCCTTCCCTCCCATCCTTTCCCTCATTGCCGCCTCTCTCCTTCCCTCCCTCACTTCCTGTCCCTCATTTCCTCACTCCTTTCCCTCATGATTCCTCTCTTCACTCCCTCCCTCACCCTCTTCCTCACTCCCTCACATCCGCTTTCCCCAACAATCCCATCCCACACACACGGACTTAGCCCCCAAATTCTGCCCCCCGCCACGCCCCCCTTCTCATGACTTCCGCCCCCCGCCGCAGCCCCACTACGCCCCCACACGTTGCCTACTGTTCCAATTATCCATGAGGTGCCCCGGGATTGGCTGGCACTGCTGCGTGACGTCACAGTGCCTCGACGCTATTGGCTGAGCGCGGTGACGTCAGCTCAATGGGGTGGCGGCGGCGGCGGTGGTGGCGACGGTGGTGGCGGAGGAGGCGAGGTCGAGTCAGTCAGTCGGTGGGTTGTGGCGGTGTTGACTAAACCTAACTGTGTGGCGTTCCGTGCACCCTCGTTCGATACCCCCCCTGCGGCACCCCCCCCTCACCCACTCACTACCGTCACGTGCTGCTCACCCGGGGATACACGCCCTCCTGTGTGTCACCCCAGGAGGCGGCTCGGCTTGGCTCTGACCTGACCCACCCGTGTGACCCACCTGGGAACCCACTCTTCATTTGGTGTGTGTGTGGGCTGAGGTTGAGGTTGACTCCCCCCCCTCTCTGCACCTCCTCAGTTTCTTTCTCAACTGACCTTCTACTGCTACTGTCCCCCATCGCCCCCCCCCATCAAGGACCCCCCCTCCATCATGGTTCTCCACTACGACGACCTTTTGAACGGTGGGTGTTGCGTGGTGATAATGGGGAGGAAGGGAAGGGGAGGAAAGGGTGTTAGGGGAAGGGAGGTTGTGTGTGTGACCTTCGTGTGATGGTCAAAAGTCAGGCGGATAATGATTCTTGTATAAATGTGACGTGACCTGACCTGATTTTTGGGGCTTATTATTATTATTATTATTATTATTATTATTATTATTATTATTATTATTATTGTTACTTTTCTTATTCTTGTTATTCTTTTCCTCATTATTGTTCTTGTTCTTGTTTGATGTTTTCTTTAATAATAGCTATGTTCAGAATTATACTAAAAGAAGTCATATTTGTTAAGAGTTAATGTGGGATAGACTTGTAGTAGTAGTAGTAGTAGTAGTAGTAAGTAGTAGTAAGTAGGCACTGATGATGGAAGTAGAGGAGATGGTATGTACAAGTAATAGGTTCTGGTGGTGGTGGTGATGGTAGTGGTGGTGGTGGTGGTGGTGATGGTGGTAGTGGTGGTGGTGGTGGTGGTGATGGTAGGGAAGAAGGGAGGTGGAGGCCTTACAAGTGAACAGCATTTTTCCTCCTCCTCCTCCTCCTCCTCCTCCTCCTCATCTTCCTCTTTTCTCATCTTTCTCTTCTTTTTTGCTCGCCATTTTCTTCCCTCACGTCCTTCTTCCTTTCTTTCGTGTTTTCTTTGATCGTGCTCGACTTTCTCTCTCTTCTTCTTCTTCATCTTCTTGTTCTTTTTTTCTTCTTCCTCTTCTTCTTTTCGTTTTCGTTTTTGTTCTTCTTGTTCTTGTTGTTATTGTTCTTCTTTTTTTCTTCTACTTCTGTCTTTTCTTCTTCTTTTTCTTCCTTCTCTTCGTCCTGTCGTAGGGAAAGACAAGCGATTTTTCTCTACCTAGATCCTCTCTCTCTCTCTCTCTCTCTCTCTCTCTCTCTCTCTCTCTCTCTCTCTCTCTCTCTCTCTCTCTCTCTCTCTCTCTCTCTCTCTCTCTCTCTCTCTCTCTCTCTCTCTCTCTCTCTCTCTCTCTCTCTCTCTCTCTCTCTCTCTCTCTCTCTCTCTCTCTCTCTTTTTCTTTCTCTTTCTCTCTCTCTCAGTCTCTCTCTCTCTCAGTCTCTCTCCTACCCTCACCCTCTCCCTCTCTCCCTTCCTCCCTTCCTCCATTAAATATTGAAGAGAGCTCATAATATGCATACAAAATTAACACACAAAGTCACATCACAAAACACTGTTACCTGTATCTCTCTCTCGCGTTAGGGAAGGGAATAACACGTTAGCTTTTTGCCTTTCAACACGAAGTAACAAATAAAAAAAGGTAAAATAAACGAGAACACGAATGAGGGAGGAAAAGAAAACTAAAGAAACAGAAACACATTAAACGAGAACAGGAAAGGGAAAGAGAAAGAGGCGAAAGAAAGAGAACAACAACAACAACAAAAAAAAAAAAAACAGGAAATGGGATGATTGAGAGCGGGGTGGGGGGGGGGTGGGGGAGGAGGAGGTGGAGGAGGAAGAGAAGAGGGAGAGATATTTTCTGTTGAATATGTATGGTTAAAGTTTGGGCAAAAGAGAGGAGGAGGAGGAGAAGAAGAAGAAGAAGAAGAAGAAGAAGAAGAAGAAGAAGAAGAAGAAGGAGGAGGAGGAGGAGGAGGGGAAGACAGGAGGAGTTGACGAATGGAAAACTTAAAACTACACTGTAACTTTATGAATTAACTTCCTTTTCTTAGACGCATTCGACTTTCACAACAAGTATTTCAAAAGGCCTTACAAGAGATTAGTTCGCTTCTCATGGTGCAGAAGAAGCCTTGTCAAATCACCACATGGCTCATAAAACTACCCTTGGAAATACTATTAATACAACCTCTACAAAAGTTTCAGTAAATGTGGGTGTTTAAGTCCTATTGAAATGATGAAGAATATTAGCCTAAGTTCTTGTTTATTCTCTATCAATAACCTTTTTCTTTCCTTCTTTCTCTGTCATTTTCATTTTTCTCTGACTTATGTATTTCTTTCTTGCTTATGTCTTTCTTTCCGTCATTTTTGCTGGATATTATAGTAACACAACCTCTATCACAACCCGTTACTAACACAAGCCCTACGAAAGCCTTACCCAATGTGCGTGTTTGAGAATACGGTATTTAGCTCCACCGATACCAGTGAGATTTTTAACCCATTCCCTTCCCTTCCTTCTTTCCTCCCTCTCTCCCTTCCTCCTCCCCTTTTTTTCTTTTTTTACAACATAGGAAACAGCTCAAGGGCAGAAAAAAAGGAAACAATAATAAAAAAAGCCCGCTACTCGCTGCTCCTAAAAAGAATCTCTCTCTTATTCCTTCAGATTCTTCTCCTCATGGTTCTCTTTCTCTTTCCTCCACTTACCTTTTTCCTTACCCTCCCCTCCTCTTTCTACTTCCCTTATTCCCCTCTCCCCTTTCTACTTACCCTGTTCCCACATCCCCTTACCACTTCCCCTATTCCCTCTTCCCTATCCACTTTCTCCCTCCCTCCCTCCCTCCCCACCTATCATATAATCATCCATTCATCATTCTGCTTTGTTTACTTAAGTGGACTGACCAATGATTTATGGTGAAAGAGGTAGAGGGAGGGTATTTTTGTGTATCTCTCTCTCTCTCTCTCTCTCTCTCTCTCTCTCTCTCTCTCTCTCTCTCTCTCTCTCTCTCTCTCTCTCTCTCTCTCTCTCTCTCTCTCTCTCTCTCTCTCTCTCTCTCTCTCTCTCTCTCTCTCGTCCTTGTTCTCAATATTCCATCTTGTACATATTAATTATCGTTCTCATTCCTATTTTTTTTTTGTCCTTCTTGTCCTTGTCCTCGTTCTCCTCTTCCTCCTCCTCTTCCTCTCTTCCTCGTCTTCGTCCTCACCCTCTTCCTTGTCCTCCCTTGTATTTCTGTTTTTTTTTAATGTTTTTTTTTTATCCTCCTTTTACTTCCCTTTTGGTATATTTACTCTCCTCGTCGTCTTCGTCCTCGTCCTCCTCCTCCTCCTCCTCCTCCTCCTCCTCTTCCTCTTTCTCTTTCTCTTCCTCTTCCTCTTCCTCTTCCTCCTCCTCCTCCTCATTTATTTCCATCATTTCAGTTCCTTTCATCTTTGTCGTTGTTGTTGTTATTGTTGTCACTGTCCATGTCGCCTCCTCCTCCACCTTCTCCTCCTCCTCCTCCTCCTCCTTCATTTACCCCATCTTTTACCCTTCCTTCCTTGTCATATTACGTCTTTTTTTTAACATCTTTCCCATATTTATCTTGCGTTTGCTTTTGCCCTAATATTCTGTTCCTCCTCCTTCCTCTTTTTTCTTCCTCTTTTCCTCTTCTTCCTCCTCTTTCTTCCTCTACTCCTCATCCCTCTTCCTCTCCTCCCCTTCCCCCCCCTCCTCTCGGGTCCCCGAGCAGATGAAGCAATATTGAAGCCAAGGAAGGGAGGGAGGAAGAAGGAGGAAGGAGGAGGAGGAGAGGAGAAAGGACAATAGGAAGGAGAGGGAGGGAGGAAAGGAAATGACACACACACACACACACACACACACACACACACACACACACACACACACACACACACACACACGAGCCATAAAATGTAGTCTAACTTTGCTTCTTTTAAATTTATTGGACTTGGTAATAATGTGTGTGTGTGTGTGTGTGTGTATGTAATAATTATAAGAAAAGTTACTACTACTACTACTACTACTACTACTACTACTACTACTACTACTACTACTACTACTACTACTACTACTACTACTACTACTACTACTACTACTACTACTACTACTACTTCTACTACTACTACTACTACTACTACTACTACTACTACTACTACTACTACTACTGCTACTACTACTATGACCACAAAATTCACTACACTCCATACTTATATTCCATTCTTTTCTTTAACCCACCACTTTCTACTCCACTTAATCCACCCATTTTCCACTATTCCTATCATTCCACTATTCCTATCCTTCTGTCTATCATTCCACCACCTATTATTCCACACGCGCTCCCTCGCATCCACCTCCCCTTCCTTCCTTTCCTGGCCAGCCGGATCCGTGTGCCTCGCGATAATCTGCTCTTTGAAGCGGCCGTGAGATTGCATGCAAGTGGCAGCCGGGAGGGAGCAGGGGAGCAGAGGAAGAGGAGGAGCAGGGAGAAGGGGAACAGGGAGAAGAGGGAGGGGGAGAGAAGGAAGGAGGAGTAGGAGAAAAGGAGGAGGGAGAAGAGAACGGATTCGGTAGTTACGGGAGTAGGGAGAAGGGAACCAGAGAATAGGGAAACAGAGGATGGGTAAGGTAGGTAGGTTAGGTATATAGCGGGCAGTGAGCAGGGGCAGAAGCAGGAAGAGGCATTTATTGGGAAGGAGAAAGAGAGGGAGAATGGGCAGGTAGGTAGGTAGGTAGGAAGCGGGCAGCAAGCAGGATCAGAGGCGTGCGTTGGTGGGTCAGGGAAGGGAAGTGAACGCAGAGAGAGATGGTCCTTTTCTTTTGAGGCCTTGCTTGTGCCTTTGATGTGTGTGTGTGTGTGTGTGTGTGTGTGTGTGTGTGTGTGTGTGTGTGTGTGTGTGTGTGGAAGAGGGAGGGGAGGGGGAGCGGGTACTTGTTTGTTTGTGTGGTGTGTGTGTGTGTGTGTGTGTGTGTGTGTGTGTGTGAGGCGGGGCAGGGAGTTGTGCTGTGTGTGTGTGTGTGTGTGTGTGTGTGTGTGTGTGTGTGTGTGTGATCCTAAGGTGTTCGATTGTGTTGAGGTTACGTATAGTTATGTACGAGACATGTTTACGTCTTTGTAGTAACAGCTCCAGCGATGTTAAGAGGAAGGATGGTGATAAAACGAAGATAAGGAAAGGTGTGGAATAACATAGAGAAAATAACAATAGTATGCATAGAAGTAAAAAAAAAAAGAAGAATAAAAAGGAAGAGTGGGAGGAGGAGGAGGAGGAGGTGGAGCTACATAATACTAAAACAGCAATGGATACAGAATACAAAGAGGAAAATAGGTGAAAGCAAAGCAAGAAAAGGAGATGAAGAAGAAAAGAAGAAGAAAGTAAGGAAGAAATAAGGAAGGCCTAAAACAATAATACATCAGATATAGAATACAATACGTGTTGAAAAGAAACGAACAGAAGAAGAAGAAGAAGAAGAAGAAGAAGAAGAAGAAGAAGAAGAGGAAGAAGAGCCCAAA
>NC_066509.1:19684824-19690876 GCF_024679095.1 Eriocheir sinensis
CAATAAGTAGCGGGCTTTTTTTTTTCATTATTGTTTTCTTTTTTTTTTTACGCCCTTGAACTGTCTCTCCTCTGCTGAAAAAAAAAATCACCTACCCTCTACATCACCACCACCACCACCATCACCACCACCAGTCTCATTATTTTCTCATTCCTTTCGTCCATCTTCGTTTTCCTACCTACCTTCCTTCCTTCATTTAGTCATTCTTTCCATCATTCCATTTATATTCCTCTCACACCTTCCTTCCTTCTGCTAGCACCACTTCCATCACCACCACCTCCACCACAATCAACACCTAATGCCATACACACCGCTCTCTCATTCCTCTTCCCCTCCCACATCATACCACATACCAAATCCAGTCTTCCCTTCCCTCTCCGGCATATGACCACAGATGTTGCGCCGACTAAACGAAACTTTCCAACTTTCCTTTCCTCCCTCCCTCCCACACACATCCGCAGTTTCCTATCTATATTTCATCACCACACGCCGCATCCACTCTCCCTCCTGCTTCTGCTTCCGCACCTCCACTCTCTCCCCCTCCACTCTCTCTCTCTCTGTCTCTCTCTCACACACACAGCCCCCGGTTATTTGCATGCACTTTTCACATTGTATCCCGCGCAACTTAGAACATGGAGTATAGCTGACGACACCGCGATGTGAAATGCTAGTATTGGTGTGAATATATGCTGTATTGTGTTGGGCTTGCTCGTTGCCGCGTCCATTTCGTGTTTCAAGGGCTGGAGTGGAAGGGGGGTTCAAGCTGGGTGGAGGTGGGTCGTAAGTGGAGGTGGAGGAGGAGGCGAGGAGGGGTGAGGTGTGGGGTGGGCTTGCAGAGTGGTATGCGGACAGTGAATTTGATAAAAAATAAAAAAAACACTGTTGAAGCTCACGTTAGTTGTAATAAAAAAACTAAAATAAAATGTGTTTGAGAGAGCAAGAGAAAACGCATCACCACGAGGACTTACTGTGTATATATATGCAAGCGATGAATGACTCAAACGGAAATTAGTCCCAGAGAAAAAAAAAAAAAGATAAATAACCGGGATAATAAGTCAACATTTTAGCAAGGGAAATAATTAAGGGGACCCTATACGTACATAAAGTCGTATTTCATTAAAGCAAAGTATCAGGAAAACAATATACCAAGGAAAAAGATATCACAAGGAAGGAAATAAATAAAGGAAGGATATAAACAGACCATAAAGTTGTGTAGCAATAAATAAAATAATAATGTAGTAAGGCTTTTTTTTTATATTCACTATACATATAACTTTGCACCGAATTCCTCTACATGCGGTTAAATCTTTGGGTCCTCTGGTATATATTGTCATTAATTTTATTGTTTTTAATTGTTACCATAAAAAAAGTCACATTACGTTAAAGGAAACACTAGTATGGCAAGGCTCTTTTTTAACTGCCAATACATAACTCTTGTGTGTGGCTAAAGTATTGGATTCTGTGATATACCGTCATTTGTTTATTGTTTGTTATTGTCACCAGAAAAAAGAATTAAAAAAGGACCATACGTAGAGTCGCATTCTATTAAAGCACTTAGTATCGTAAGCCACATTTTCAACCCATGATACATAACATTTGCACTGGTTTCTTCTGTACGCCGCTCATGAATAAAAGAGAGAGAGGGGTCATACATAGATTCGCATTCTCTTGATACAAATAAAAAAAATGTGGAGGAGAAGGAGATGAGAGGAGAGGAGAGAAGAGAAGAGAAGAGAAGAGAAGAGAAGAGGAGAAGAGAAGAGAAGAGAAGAGAAGAGGAGAGGAGAGGAGAGAAGAGAAGAGAAAGAAGGGAAGGAGGAGAAGACAATAAAATGAAGAAGACAAAACGAAACGAGAACAAACGAGAGAAAAGGAGGAGAAAAGAGAATAAAAGAGGAGAAAAAAAGAGATAAAAGCAAAAGAAAAGAAAAAAAATCAGAAAGAAGAATTTCCAGGAAGAAGCAAAGCGACCATCCGAAAACACACGATACATAACTAACACTGTATTCCTTTGTATCTACGTGCCTCAGGGTTCGGATCCGGTCTGTGATGGTCCGGTCCACATTGTCATGCGGCGTGCGTGAAGGCGGTCGATACAGCCTTGATTGGCCTCCCCGCCCGCCGCCTTTCATCTCCGCTTCTCCGCTGCCCATCCCGTCCTGTCCGCATATTCCTGAACCGTGGGAGTGTTCGGCGCCGGGCGTGGTCTAGGTTGGGTTAGTTAGGGTAGATCAGGTTAAGTTAAGTTAGGTTAGGTTAGGTTGAAGTTGGGTTAAGTTAGGTTAGATCAGGTTAGGCCAGGTTGGGTTAGGTTTGGTTAGGTTAGATTAGGTTATGCTAGGTTGGGTTGGAATGGGTTAGGTTTGGTTAGATTACATAAGGGTAGATTAGGTTAGGCTAGGTTGTGTTAGATTGGGCTATGTTAGGTTAGCTTAGATTAGGCTATGCTAGGTTGGGTTAGATGAAGTTAAGTTAGGTTAGGTTAGATTAGATAAGGTTAGATTAGGTTATGCTAGGTTGGGTTAGATTAAATTAGATTAGGTTAGGTTAGATTATATAAGGTTAAATTAGGCTATGCTAAGTTAGGCTAAATTGGGTTTGGTTAGGTTAGGTTAGATTAGATCAGGTTAGATTAGGTTAGGATAGGTTGGGTTAGATTGGGTTAGGTTAAGTTAGGTTAGATTAGATAAGGTTAGATTAGGTTAGGCTAGGTTGGGTTAGATTAGGTTAGGTTGGGTTAGGTTAGATTAGGTTAGATTAGGTTAGGCTAGGTTGGGTTAGATTAGGTTAGGTTGGGTTAGGTTAGATTAGGTTAGATTAGGTTAGCTTGTGTTCGTATTTCCATGGGCGGTTTCACAAGGTTTCTCTCTGCACTATGAACGTAAAATAAATACTCATGAGAACCCGAATACTAATCTCCTTTATGGCCTTGGGAAATATTTGTTGTGAGTACCGAAAGCGTGCGAGAATTCGGAATTTATGGTATCATTTGTTGTTCACTTTCACTACGGGGTCACATTTGAAGTTGAGAGTTATTAAGGTTTGTCTATTGCTGATTTCCGGCCACTTAGCGATGAGTGAAACAAGGTACCCATCACAGGAGGACTCGAATACAACATAATGATAAAGTAAAGGGCAGTAGATTAACCTTTAAATATTGCAGATACCCTGAATGACGGTCCAACATGAATATTTAGCGGGTAGACGTTTTCCTGGAATATCAAGTCTTTGGTTGCATGACAGGCCGCTATTTACTCTGCCACCGAAGTTTTGCAGCTGTTTATGGATTCAGTTTTAAGTGGAGAAAAACATCTGAATACATATTTGCATCGGAAAAGCTGAGAAGAAACGACTTACTCGAAACTTTGACTTTATTGAGGAATACGAGGCTACATCACGGCGCCTCCCACACATGTTATTAGGGATCTCACAGCTACGGCGTCTTAATAGCCTACTTTGGAACCGTCAGGAACCAAACGTTTAAGCTTGTGCCATTCTTAAAACTTTACTTACACATTAAATTTTATACCCTCGTACTTAACTTGGAACCGTCATGAACCAAACGTCTAAGCTTTTGCCATTCTTAAAACTTTACTTAAACATTTACACCCTCGTACTTACCTTGGAACCGTCATGAACCAAACGTCTGAGCTTTTGCCATTCTTAAAACTTTACTTAAACATTGACACCCTCGTACTTACCTTGGAACCGTCATTAACCAAACGTCTAAGCTTTTGCCATTCTTAAAACTTTACTTAAACATTTACACCCTCGTACTTACTTTGGAACCGTCATGAACCAAACATCTAAGCTTCTGCCATTCTTAAAACTTCTCTTACACATTTATTTGTAACCTTTTTTTATGAACTCTGCTGTAAAAAAAAAAAAAAAAAACGCCCTCATACCTCTGAAGTTTTTATGTCCATGCAAACGGATTTATGTTCAAATATACACTCACACAATGTTGGCACTCTAGTATTTCCTAACTTCATTACAATTATCACTCCATGTTCTCCCCAGCATTTATTCTGTTCATTCCTCTTTATGCGCCTCCAAACTTTCCGTAAATATAATTGTGACGTTTTATAATTATACACTCACTATTTTGGCAGTCCAGCAGTTCCAAGCTTCTCCATTATGCGTCTATGTAATTCCCAGCATTTTCTTTCTCTCCTTTCCTATTTTCTGCGCCTTTTCGCTTTCTCTAAATATGTTTCTGACTTCTCATCACACTATTGGCACTCCAGTCCCCCTTCCAGTTTTACGTCATAGCTCTCCATGTTATTTCCAGCATTTTCCCCGTCTTCTTTCCTCTTTGTGAGCCTCTTTTCTCTCTCTAAATATATTTCTGACGTTTCATAATAGACTCACACTGAATATTGGCACCGTGACCCTAGCCCCCTTCCAGTTTTACGTCATAGCTCTCCATGTTATTTCCAGCATTTTCTCGTCTTCATTCCTCTTTGTGAGCCTCTTTTCTTTCTCTAAATATATTTCTGACGTTTCATAATACACTCACACTGAATATTGGCACCCCAGCTCCCTTCCAGCTCTGCGCCATTGCTTTCTGTGTTATTTCCAGCATTTTTCTCTCTTCATTCCTCTTTGTGAGCCTCCTTTCTCTCTCTAAATATATTTGTTACCAGACCTATACACGTACGCTTTATGTTGGCACTCCAGCCCTTCCTAACTTCATCATATCGCCCCCTGTTATTCCCAGCATTCTTTTCCTCTCCATTCCTCCTCGTCCTTCTCTTCCCTTTTTCTCTTTATATATATTTGTCGCGTGTCATGTACGGTACACTTACACTATATATTGGCACTCCAGCCCCTCTTCAGTTCCCTACGCCCCTGTCCACCCAGCAGTGAATGGGTACCAGGTACTAATCGGGGGTTGTGTCCCGTCTCCTATGATCTGTTCCCTTCTCCTATAATTCCTTCCCCTTCTGTCTCTCTCTCCGGCATATGACCACAGATGTTGCGCCGACTAAACGAAACTTTCCAACTTTCCCTCTTCAGTTCTTCAGCATAATTTTCTTTCTCCACTTCTCTTTGTGCGCTTCTCTGCTTTCTCTTAATATATTTGTGACTTGCCATCTGCACTCACACGTTTTATGGCACTCAATATCTCCTCTTAACTTCGCCATCATAATTATCGCCATGTTATTTCCAGCTTTTATTTTTCTCTCCATTCCTCTTTGTGCGCCTAATAGCTTGCTTTATAAGTTTTTGATTTTTTTTTCTTTGTCCTTCCCCTTTCTTCCTCCTTACTTTACTTTCACTTTTCTTTTTCAGCTTTCCTCCATTATTTTTCTTTCCTTTCCTTTAGTTTCCTTTCCTTTCCTTTTCTATATTTTCCTTTCCTTTCCCTTCCCATTCCTTTCTTTTCCTTTCCTTTTCCTCTTTTTTCTTCCCTTTCCTTTCCATTCTTCTTACTTTCCTGTCACTCTCTTACTATTAATTTCTTTTCTTTTCTTTTCCTTTAATGCCCTTTCGTGGATCTCAACAACAACAACAACAACAGCAATACTAACACCTACCCTAATACTAACAACAACACCAGTAACAACAACAACAACACTCCTCCTTTCCACAGCGTTCAGCCTTAACGAAAAACAAAATAAATAATCGGTGAAGTGCAATAACGAACGCTCGGCCGCTAAATAACCTGATAATCCCCTTCCTTACGTTTTCCGGGGCTATTAATTGAGAGGCAATTAAAGGGAGTCTAATGCATGTGGGACGCGAATAATAGTGCCACTCTCTCTCTCTCTCTCTCTCTCTCTCTCTCTCTCTCTCTCTCTCTCTCTCTCTCTCTCTCTCTCTCTCTCCCTCTCCCAACGACAAAGCGCCATTAAGCGTTATTAAGAGATGATGATGAAGGTGTAATTTGTGTGTGACGTAAATAGCCTACTACTCCTGGTCTTAAAGTGTCCTCCTGCTTCTGCTGTTGTGCTTCTCTTGAAATGTCCCTGGCGGTGGTATTGGAGGTGGTTTTACATGTGGAGTAACCGTGGCCGAACGTAATGTTATAAGAGAAAATGAAATATGC